>NW_011478568.1:10132-10457 GCF_000754665.1 Bison bison bison | reverse complement strand
GGCGTGCCGGGACAGCGGCGGGAGGACGCAGGGGGCTCACGGGGGTTGACCCCGGGGAGCGTGCTGGTCTTTGTGGGTGCCGGGCAGGGCGGCCTGGTGTGTCCAGGGCTGGGGGCCACGTGTGTGCACCAGACCCTTCATGGTGTCTGCTGCGCCCGCCCCTTGGCTCAGGGGTCTGCCTTTGTTTGTCCAGCCAAGAGCTGCCCTGGGAACATGGTCTACCTGGAGAGCGGCTCACCCTGCATGGACACCTGCTCACACCTGGAGGTCAGCAACCTGTGTGAAGAGCACCGCATGGACGGCTGCTTCTGCCCAGAAGGTGAGG
>NW_011478568.1:8164-8937 GCF_000754665.1 Bison bison bison | reverse complement strand
TGGGGTGGGGCCCAGCTGGGGTGGGGTGCCCCTCACCCCGTGGCTGGGTCAGCCTGGCTCACGTGCCCCTGGGCCCCCAGGACTACTGCGGCCAGAACACCTCCCTGGGTTCCTTCAGTATCATCACCGAGAATGTGCCCTGCGGTACCACAGGGGTCACCTGCTCCAAGGCCATCAAGATCTTCATTGGGGTGAGTGCTGCCCCTCCCCGGGGGGTGCATGGTCCCTGGGGACCCCTTGGACCAGGCCAGTGACGGGCCTCTCCCCTGGGCACAGAGGACGGTGCTGAAGCTGGAGGACAGACACTGCATGGTGATCCAGCGTGACGTGGGCCACAACGTGGCCTACACCACGCGGGATGTGGGTCAGTACCTGGTGGTGGAGGCCAGCATCGGGGTCATCGTCATCTGGGACAGGAAGACCACCATCTTCATCAAGCTCGACCCCTCCTATAAGGTGCGCAGCTCCCTGCCTGCCCGGGCCGCCCAGGCACGCCCAGGGCCAGCCCCCCTCCCTCCCGCGAGGCCCCCGGGCAAAGCCCCCTGTCCGGCTTGTCTCTGCAGGGTGCGGTGTGTGGCCTGTGCGGGAACTTTGACCAGCGGTCCAAAAACGACTTCACCACGCGGGACCGCATGGTGGTGGACAGTGAGCTGGACTTCGGGAACAGCTGGAAGGAGGCCTCCACCTGTCCGGACGTGAGGACCACCCCGGACCCTTGCACCGTGAACCTGCACCGCCGCTCCTGGTCGGTGAAGCAGTGCAGCATCATCAAA
>NW_011478568.1:7502-8064 GCF_000754665.1 Bison bison bison | reverse complement strand
CCCGGCCCCGTCAGCTGCCAGACGCTGGCTGCCGGCCACGTGCGTTCTGGGGGTGCCGCTGAGGCGGGGGGCGCGGGGGACTCCTGTGTGGCCCTGAGGCTCCGGATCCTGGGCCTCGGACGCTCGGGCTTTGCTGCCCTCTCATCCCTTGAGGGAGTAGCTGCCCGCGGGCCCCTGTAGGGACCGTGGAGGGGCCCCGGGCAGGCCGTTCTCACTTGCCTCCCAGCCCCACAGGGAGCCTGAGGGTGGGGCTCTGGAGGCTGGACCAGGGCGCGGGGTCGAGGATCGGAGGGTGGGGTGGGAGACACGAGTGAGTGTCTGCAGTGTCAGAAGAGGGGCTGGCCATCCTGGGCCTGGCATCTGGTCCTTGAACCCCTCTCTCCAACCACCCCCCAGTACCAGATGGAGTGCATTAGTGGCTGCGTGTGCCCTGAGGGGCTGATGGACGACGGCCGGGGGGGCTGCGTGGTGGAGGAGGCGTGTCCGTGTGTGCACAATAATGACCTGTACCAGCCCGGGGACAAGATCAGGGTCGACTGCAACACCTGGTGAGAGCCCGGCC
>NW_011478568.1:3765-7087 GCF_000754665.1 Bison bison bison | reverse complement strand
TTCCCTGTCCCAGCCTCGGGGCCCTGCGCTTCTCGGGGCACAGGGGAGGGCCTGGCCCCGGCAGGGCAGCGTGGACCCTGGCACATGGAAGCCCCTCCCCAGGTGGACCCCATGCCCTTCTACGAAGCCTGCGTCCAAGACTCCTGCTCCTGCGACGCCGGCGGGGACTGTGAGTGCTTCTGCTCCGCCGTGGCCTCTTACGCCCAGGAGTGCACCAAGGAGGGCGCCTGCGTGTTCTGGAGGACCCCCGACCTGTGCCGTGAGCGCCGGCCTGCCCTGGCCCCCGGGCACCCGCGGGGTGGGGCTGGAGCTGCTGAGTGGGGAGGGGCGTGTCCGTGGCCGCCTCCCCGCCTCCGCCCTCCCCAAGTCTGACGGCACCTCTACCCCCAGCCATATTCTGCGACTACTACAACCCCCCCGACGAGTGTGAGTGGCACTACGAACCTTGCGGGAACCGCAGCTTCGAGACCTGTCGGACCGTCAACGGCATCCACTCCAACATCTCCGTGTCCTACCTGGAGGGTGAGGGGCCCCGTGGGGTGTTGCCCTGCGTGCCAGGCAGGCCAGGCTCGCCCTGCTGCAGTTTGTTCATCAGTCTGCTGGGAGTCTGAGCTGAGACCCCACTCTCAAGGGGAGAGACAGAAAGGGGTCAGGTTAGCACACCAGGAAGTCAGGGGGCCTCTGAGTCAGGAGCGAAGGTGCCATGGGAAATGAGCAGGTCAGGATGAGGTGGGGGCTGAGGAGGCCTCTAGCTGAGAAAAGCTGGGAACTAGAGGACCATCTGGGGAGGGCGCAGGGGCCATGCCCCCCAGGAGGCTGGGCGGGGCCTGGCTGTCCCAGAGGGCGTCCTGGAGAAGAGGGCCTGCGGGGCGGGGAGGGTCAGCAGGGTGAGGTGGACGGGGTGGATGTGCATCCTCTGCGCCGGTCCAAGCCCAGCGCCCTGTGCCCACCAGGCTGCTACCCCCGGTGCCCTAAGCTCAGGCCGATCTACGACGAGGAGCTGAAGGCGTGTGTCACCAGGGACCAGTGCGGCTGCTACATCGACAACACTCACTACTCACCGGGCACGTCCGTGCCCGCAGGGCACATCTGCCACGCCTGGTACCTAAGCTCCCGTCACAGGGGCCCCGGGGAGGTCAGCGCACACACACAGACATGCACGCCCACTCACACGCACGCACACGGCGGGGGGGGAGGGGTGGCCCGTGTTGCCTCTGCGCCTCGCCTCGTCCCTGCTCTGCCCACACTGGGAGCCCAGGTGGGGTCCCGAGCCGGCCTTTGGGGCAGCGTCACCCTGAGGCTGCAGGCCTGTCGTGGGGTGTGGGGGGCGGGTGAGAGCACAGGCCGGCGCCTCCTCGGGCCTGCAGCCTCGCGCTTGCTTTTCAGCGTGTGTACCAAGTCCTCGAAAGTTGTCTGCCGGGTTGATGAAGGTAAGCTGCCCACCGCCGGACGCTCCTCCTGGACCCACCTGGGTCCTGGCTGGGTGCAACCTCCTGTGCTTCCGTCCCCGGCCCCCCCTGAAGGTCCGCGTGGCTGCCCTGAGCCCCTGTCAGCTCAGAGGTGCCTCTGGTTTGCAGCAGCCCTTAGGGCTCACCTGACACATCTGTGTTTCTCCTGATGGGGAACGAAGCCCCTTCTGTGACGCAGCCTTTATGTTCTGATGGGCACCGCTGAGGGTCCTGGGCGCGGGGTCCTGGCGGGCGCTGGCTGGCTGCTGGTTGGTGGTGGGGGACCCGACTCCCCTGTGTGGACGGGCTGAGGGGCCTTGGGAGCCTCTGTCTTGTCCCTGATGGGTAGATATTGGCCTCCCGCAGGGAAGATCGTCAACATGACACAGGACGGCTCCTTCTGCTACTGGGAGTTCTGTGGCCCCAACGGGACGGTGGAGAAATACTTCAACGTCTGTGTGTCCACCTCAGCACCCTCAACCCCCACCACGACCACCTCCGCCACCTCAACCCCCACCACGACCACCTCCGCCACGACCACCCCCACCAGCACCACTCCGACCCCCAGCACAGGTAAGGCCCCCTCCCCTGCAGGGGGCCTGCCTTCCCCTGAGCTCGGCAGGGACGGCCCTTCTAGGCAGGCGGGAAGTAATGACCTGCCTCTCAGCTCGGGGCGTGTCCCCCGCCCCCTCCCACATTTCAACCACAGCCCCAAGCCCAGAGCAGGGTGACGGCCACACGGACCTGCAGGAGCCAGGGCTGGAGGAGGCCGCCAGTGCCCTGGGTCCCTCAGCTGGAGTCGTAGCTAGTGCTGAACAGGCCGCGGGTGTATAACAGCCACCGGGAAACAAAACGTGAAAATGAAGAGATTTAACAAACCTCAAACCTGTACAATGACCTTCTCTCTCCCCACGTTTTACCGCAGCGACACCTTCCTCTTCACCCACGACCGGTAAGTCACGTTGGCAGCTGGTCCCGTGATGCAGGGCGAGGAGCAGCAGAAAGCGTGCCTCCCTCGAGACCCCGATGCGGGCTGGGCTGGGAGGCCGGACCACCGGCTCAGGGACTGGAGGTGGTCTGTTTTGGTGACCTGATTCCTGATTTGCTGAGCCCAGGGACTCATGCAGGGGACTTGACCAGCTCTGGGTGAAAACACTGGTCAAGAGTCCAGCCTGAGCCCCGCCAGCGGGCTTCTGGGCTGAGCTGGGTGGCCCTTCCTCGTTCATTTGTTTGGCTTATGGATTTGAAGGTAGCTGAGGAAGGGGCACTAGGCTGGTGCCTCAGGCCTGGTCTGTCACTGGCGGGGCATGGGGGTCTCAGGTTTTTAGCTGCAGAAAGAGGGGAGAAGTAGAGGGTGGAAGTTTAGGCTCAGCCTGAAGTCTCTGAGCCTGCTCCGGGCCCTTTGGTGGTGATGGGGACAGCTGGTCATGAGGGTCTCTGGGTTCTCTGAGCCCGTTGACCTCCCGAAAGGCGCGCCCCCACCTGACTGGCCAATGCCGGTCTTGCTCGCCTAGTTCCCTGCTGCTCCTGGTCTGACTGGATCAACAACGACCATCCCAGTACCAATAGTGACGGCGGGGACCGAGAGACGTTCGATGGAGCCTGCAGGGCCCCCCAGGACATCGAGTGCAGGGCGGCCGTGGAGCCCTTCCTCAGCTGGGAGACGCTGGGCCAGAAGGCTCAGTGCAATGTCTCCGTCGGGTTCATTTGCAAAAAAGAAGACCAGTTTGGAAACGGACCTTTTGAGGTCTGCTATGACTACAAGATACGGGTCTATTGCTGCCGGCAGAGGGATGAGTGTCCTACCTCGACCCCAACCACCACCCCGCCGACCACCACCCCACCAACCACCACTCCACCGACCACCACCCCAC
>NW_011478568.1:2857-2974 GCF_000754665.1 Bison bison bison | reverse complement strand
ACCCCCCCCACCACTACCACAACCACAGAGACCACCACCCCCACCACTACCACAACCACAGGGACCCCAACCCCAACACCCACAACCACAGAGACCACCACCCCCACCACTACCACA
>NW_011478568.1:950-1996 GCF_000754665.1 Bison bison bison | reverse complement strand
AGCCAACCGCTACCCCAACCCCCATCCCAACCACCACCCCACAAACCACCACCCTGCCAACGACTATCCCAACTGCAACCACTACAGTCACCACAGTGACATCAACCCCATGTCTGCCGGACTGCAGATGGACTGGCTGGCTGGATTCTGGTAAACCGAACGATACCGAAGCAGATGGAGACGTTGAATCCCTTGAGAACATCTGCAAGAGGGGCTGGGTAGCAGACATCTCCTGCAGAGCCACCATGTTTCCCAACACTCCCCTCCAAGAGCTTGAACAAACTGTGGTGTGTGACACCTCTGTTGGGCTTGTGTGCAAAAACCAGGACCAGAAGCCAGGGGGAGCCACCCAGCCTGCCTGCCTCAACTACGAGATCAACGTCTACTGCTGTTTTGTTCAACCTAACTGTGTCTCCACACCTTCGACGAGCACTACCAAGACCCCAGGCTCATCATCTACCACCCGTTCAACAGAGACTCCAACCCCAACACCCACCACCACAGAGACCACCACCCCCACCACACCCACCACCACAGTGACCCCAACACCAACACCCACCACCACAGAGACCCCAAGCTCAACATTTACCACCACAACAGAGACCACAACTCAAACACCCACCAGCACAGTGACCACCACCCCCACCACAACCACAGAGACCACCACCGCCACCACTACCACAACCACAGGGACCCCAACCCCAACACCCACAACCACTCAGTGTCTGCCGGACTGCAGATGGACTGGCTGGCTGGATTCTGGTAAACCAGATTATACCAAAACAGGCGGAGACGACGAATCCCTTGAGAACATCTGTGAGAGGGGCTGGGTAGCAGACATCTCCTGCAGAGCCGCCATGTTTCCCAACACTCCCCTCCAAGAGCTTGAACAAACTGTGGTGTGCAACACCTCTGTTGGGCTTGTGTGCAAAAACCAGGACCAGAAGCCAGGGGGAGCCACCCCACCTGCCTGCTTCAACTACGAGATCAACGTCTACTGCTGTTTTGTTCCACGTAACTGTGTCTCCACACCTTCGACGAGCACT
>NW_011478568.1:0-850 GCF_000754665.1 Bison bison bison | reverse complement strand
CCCACAACCACAGTGACCCCAACACCAACACCCACAACAACAGAGACCCCAAGCTCAACATTTACCACCACAACAGAGACCACAACTCAAACACCCACCAGCACAGTGACCACCACCCCCACCACAACCACAGTGACCCCAACACTAACACCCACAACAACAGAGACCACCACCTCCACCAGTACAACAACCACAGGGACCCCAACCCCAGGACCCACCACCACAGAGACCACCACCCCAACCACTACCACAAGCACAGGGACCCCAACCCCAACACCCACAACCACAGAGACCACCACCCCCACCATTACCACAACCACAGGGACCACCACCCCCACCACACCCACAACCACAGTGACCCCAACACCAACACCCACAACAACAGAGACCCCAAGCTCAACATTTACCACCACAACAGAGACCACAACTCAAACACCCACCAGCACAGTGACCACCACCCCCACCACAACCACAGAGACCACCACCCCCACCACTACCACAACCACAGGGACCCCAATCGCAACACCCACCACCACAGAGACCACCACCCCCACCATTACCACAACCACAGGGACCACCACCCCCACCACACCCACAACCACAGTGACCCCAACACCAACACCCACAACAGAGACCCCAAGCTCAACATTTACCACCACAACAGAGACCACAACTCAAACACCCACCAGCACAGTGACCACCACCCCCACCACAACCACAGGGACCCCAACCCCAACACCCACCACCACAGAGACCACCACCCCCACCACAACCACAGAGACCACCACCCCCACCACTACCACAACCACAGGGACCACCACATCAACACCCACCACCACAGAGATCACCT
>NW_011478567.1:8744-13880 GCF_000754665.1 Bison bison bison | reverse complement strand
TTGTTCCAAAATCTGTAATGTGGATAATAATGGGAGAGACCTTATTCAACCATCATTGTTCAATACATACGGAGGTATAATTAGTGTGGAAAAACTTTACAAGCGTAACAAAATGAGTAATGCCTTAAGCAGGAGCTCTACCCCCAATAATTACAAGAGTATACATGATGGAATGAGAAGCTCTTCATGCAGTGAAACTGGGCATAATGTTGACCAAGACTCATATCTCATGAAACAACAGGGACATCAATTTTCAGACAATTCTAAACATAATAAGTATAAGAATATATTTTATCAAAGCTCAAATCTTACTATTAATACGTATAAGAGTATTGATATTGGAGAGAAGACTTATAATTGTTACGATTATGCTAAAGCTTTTAACCAGTCTTCAAAAGTTATTCAACAGCAGAATATTCAGACTAAGCAGAAACATTACAAGTGTAATACATGTGGGAAAGTCTTTAGTAACTCACCAAATCTTAGTAGACATAGGAAAATTCATACAGGAAGGAAATGTTTCAAATGTACAGCATGTGGCAAAGGCTTTAATCAGAGTTCATCAAAGGCAAATCAAAGGCAAAACCTTTGTTCACGTGTTACTCAACATCAGCGAATTCATACTGGGGAGAGACCTTATAAATGTACAGCATGTGGCAAGGCTTTTAAGCAGAGTTCAACTTTAACTCAACATCAACGAATCCATACTGGGGAGAGACCTTATAAATGTACAGCATGTGGCAAGGCTTTTCAGAAAAGTTCAACTTTAACTCAACATCAACGAATCCATACTGGGGAGAGACCTTATAAATGTACAGAATGTGGCAAAGCCTTTAGCTGGCGTCTGAGTCTTACTGTACATCAGCGAATTCATACTGGGGAGAAACCATACAAATGTAAAGAATGTGGCAAAGCCTTTATCTGTTGTTCACATCTTACTCAACATCAACGAATCCATACTGGGGAGAGACCTTATAAATGTACAGACTGTGGCAAAGCCTTTTCCCGGAGTTCAGGTCTTTCTCAACATCAGAGAATTCATACTGCAGGGAAATCTCAGAAATGTAAGGAATGTGGCAAAGGATTTCATCACAGCCATCACCTCACTCACCATCAGAGAATACATACTGCAGAGAAACCCTAGAAATGAATCAGTGATAAAAAAAGGTTGGTCCTAAATATACAATTTTGAAAAAATGAGTGTTTACTTTGGAAAGATACATGAATGAAATACAGAAATGTAGACAAGTGTTTAATCAAACAGCAAAAGGAAAGCAATGCCAGAGAATTCATCCTAGAAAGCATCTCATTAGTACCACTTTTGTTGAATTACTCTAAACTGAAACACTGTAGCAAGTATTCCATAATTAAAACACGTACGAAATTGATATGTTAGTATGGATCACAAGATGAAGGGGTGGATATTTGCAGAGGTATAATTATTATTCATGTATCCTTGTTTATATTAATGTTATTTGAGATCATTAAGGAACCAAAACGAATGTAATTCAACTCTCAAGTTACTATGCTGTGATTTGTTTCTACTGTATATATGAGCTTCTGTTTCTGATGGTTGTTGCCTCAATTGCAAGAGAAGCCCTTCTATATTAGGTGGGAATCATTTATATTTATTCTCCAGTTTATAAGATTAAGAACACAGTAATGTTATATGCACACCAAACCTCTAAATGGAGGTATTTGTCACTGATGTCAAACATCTGTGTTGTCACCATGATGTAAGTGTTCAGGGAATAATTCAAAGTAAGACGGAAGTTTGCTCTAAGTTTTCAGTAATTATGTCACTTGCTTTTTAAGCATAAAACAAGGGTTGTTCATTAAAATCTAAGGTATTTTTATAACATCAACATAGAGAAATCATGCATATTACCTGGCAGGCTTGAAGCAAGGACACCTTCTCTGCTACCTGATACAAGTATAGAAAACTCTTTCTGGAAAAGTCATATTAGTATAATAAATGTCCATCCATGTTTACTAAATTAGCCTCCATTTTGTAAATGATATAAATCACATTCACAGATCATTTCATCAGAGAAACAGGAAAGTTTTTAGAAGCTTGTAATCTGTCTTTTAATCAAGGATCAAACAACAGTTGTAAAAGGTTTTATTCCATCTGTGTAAAATTAATGTATGTTAATTAATAAAAGTGAATGGTTTTTTAGTGTTACAGTTGACGTGGAATGAATGAAGGGTGAACGCACCACCAGCATTAACCTCTCCCACCTATTTAAGGTTGCAGGAAAGATAACGTTACAATAAACTATCTGTAGCACAGGGGCATGGCATCTGTAGAAATTAGTCCCTTACTGGCGTGAAACTCTCATAAGTTCATATATTTCCCACCATTTCTATGTTGTATCTCCTCTCCCATTTTGAAACTACTCAGACATTGTGATGGTTCTAATAAGAAGGACCATACAGAGTACTGTTGAGAGCCTCCCTGACAGCTCCGTGCTGTTGCTGCCTCAGCGTCTGTCTGGGGAGCAGGCAGCCTGCAGGTCCTTGAACTCACACCAGCCAGTCCTGTGAGCACCTTCACTAGATGACCCCCTTCCTTGAGATCAGCAGTCTTGGGGAACCCCAGGGTATACTGCACAGGCCCCCCTTCAATGACACCCTCAGAGCTCACCAGAATCCTGCTCCTCTTGGTTTGAATGGACCCATCCACGCTCAGCCTGGGGAGCCCACAGCACTTCACCCAGGGTCCTTTATAAAGGCCTGAACCCCAAGTTCTGGAGCTTTCTCTGCCTGGTTCTAGCCTTGACTTTCCTCAGGGGCCCTCAAGGCTTCCTGTGAATTCTCTCAGGACCTAGAGTCAGAAACTCACCTGCTTCAATTGTCCTTTGTTCTTCTGTTAGCTAAAGCTTTTCAGGGGCTCACTTAAGCAAATGTAAATTTAACAAAGTCACAAAAAGAATAATTAAAAGCCATGATAGTAAAGTTCTGAACCAAGATTTGTAAAATCTTACCCAGTATAATTCTTAGCACATGTTTCTTATCTAGGCTTAAAGGAACTGTTTTCTCATGGCCTTGGCATACATAATATAATTTATATAACACACATTGAATACAATATATAAATATCTGAAGGTATACATGTTAGCAGTGAGAAAACCAAGAAGGAATATGTGAGTGTATGTGTATTCGTACACATTTAACTTCGAGAATTTAGAAATGCTAGATCCAAACTGGTCATTTTAGAATTGCAGAGGATTTACTAAAAACTGCAAAACTTGTCAGTTTGTCAATTAATCTGTTTTGTCTACTTTTCATAGAATTCATTTCCTTGAATGTCAGGAGGTTCCGTTTTTTAAGGAACTTCCACACTGTCCTCCCGCGTGACCGCACCAGTTTACATTCCCTCCAGCCGTGTAGGAGGTTCCCTGATCTCCAGGCCTCTTCAGCCTGGAGAACATGCTAAGAATTATAATATGATACTATTAGTGGGCTCTTTGCTAATTGTTATTCTGACTGGCATGAGGTGATGCATCATTGTAGCTTTGTTTGCATTTCTTATTGTTTCCCGCTGGTGAGCATCTTTCATTTGCCTCTTGCCCTCTAAAAGAGTAAGCTGCCCCACCCAGGCTCAGCAGTTGTGGCGCACAGGCTTAGTTGCCCCAAAGCATGTGGAGTATTCCTGGACCAGGGATCCAGCCCATGGCCCCTGCACTGTCAGATGGATTCTCCACCACTGGGTGGCCAGTCTGTTTAGCCTTTTTTCCTTTTGAGATGCATATATATTTTTCATTGGCATATAATTGCTTTACAATGTTGTGTTAGTGTCTGCTGTAGGACATCATCAAGCAGCCATAAGTATACATAAATCTGCTCCCTCTTGAACGTCCCTCCCATGATCTCCATTTCACCCTTCTGGTCAGCACAGAGCACCAAGCTGAGCTCCCTGTGCTATACAGCAGCTTCCCACTAGCTAACCTGTTTTAACCATCAGTTCAGTTCAGTTCACTTGCTCAGTCATGTCCAAGTCTTTGCGACCCCATGGACTGCAGCACGCCAGGCCTCCCTGTCCATCACCAACTTGCAGAGTTTGTCAAACTCATGTCCATTGAGTCGGTGATGCCATCCAACCATCTCATCCTCTGTCGTCCCCTTCTCCCCACTTCAATCATTCCCAGCATCAGGGGCTTTTCAAATGAGTCAGCTCTTCACATCAGGTCGCCAAAGTACTGGAGTTTCAGCTTCAGCATCAGTCCTTCCAATGAACACCTAGGACTGATCTCCCTTAGGATGGACCGGCTGGATCTCCGTGCAGTCCAAGGGCCTCGCAAGAGTCTTCTCCAGCATTTCAGCCATGGTGGTGTATGTGTGTCAGTGGGGCTCTTTCAGTTTGTCCCCTTCTTCTCCTGCCGTGTCCACACATCTGTTCTCTATATTTGTGCAAATATTGTCTTCACAGATATTTATGGAATCTAAAAAAATGGTGTTGATGAACTTATTTACTGAGCAGTAATATAGGCGCAGAGGTAGTTCTTAAGCTTTTGGATGTTAAGCTTTCAAGGCATAAAATACATGGACAATCATTCCATGCATTTTACTAAGTGAAAGAAGCCCATTCAAAAATGCTACAAAAAGTAGGAAGTTTACAAGATGACATTTTGGCCTAGGTAAATGTCCATATGTGCTCAGTTGCGTCTGAGTCTTTGTGACCCCAGGGGCTGTAGCCTGCCAGGCTCCTCTCTCCATAGATTTCCCAGGAAAGGTTACTGGAATGGGTTTCCATTTCTTCCTCCAGGGGGTCTTCCTGACCCAAGTATCACCTGGAGGTCCTGCATCAGCAGGCAGATTTCTTCCCACTCAATCACCTAGGAATCTAGTAGGAAATATAGAAGAGATTAAAAAGGTCTGTGGTTGCCATGGGTTTCAAAGGAGGGACTATGAATATCCTAAGTCTAGAGAACTTTCAGGACCTTGAAATAATTTGTGTTAAACTGTTGTGATGGACACATGTTATTATACATTTAACCAGAGGTATGGAGTGCACATCCCTAAAAGAGAAACATAAGGGTAAACTAAAGAGTTTATCTATTTACCGTCCATGTAGATTCATCAGTGGTAACAAATGCTCACTCTGGTGGGGAAAGGTAAGTAGGGAAATTGTCC
>NW_011478567.1:3442-8644 GCF_000754665.1 Bison bison bison | reverse complement strand
CTGTAGCAATTGATTCATAAAACCTAGAAAAACACACACAGGAAGTAGAACAACAACGTTCTCACGTCTAAATTCATGTGTAATGTAACTTATGACAACACCGATCATTATTTCCTTGGTTGGTCATCAGATAGCATTTAGGGCATCATTTTCAAAGGCATTTGTCTCTGCCCATACACACTGTTAACCTAGCGTGTCCTGCTCAGTTCAGTTCAGCTGCTCAGTCCTGTCCCACCTTTTGCGACCCCATGGACTGCAGCTCGCCAGGCCTCCGGCTGCCTCTGGTTTATTTTCAAAGAAAGCCTTGATGGAAACACCTCTAGGCTCCTGGTCTCTGAAGTTGGAGGTGCCACACCTGCAGAGAGGTGGTCACAATGCAAATCATTTTGTGAAAACCTGTGTCCCCAGGCTGCAGAGGGGGGTAAAAAAAACTAAGGACGAGGGAGATTTGTGGGAAGAATTCTGCAAGTAAAGCCTGGCAGGAACCCAAGCCCCTCAGGTGATTCCCACCAAACACTCACCTCTCCCCTCCCCTCCACAACCTAGAAAGAGCCCCTCCCCAGGGAATCAGGTTGACCTTTGCTTCTAGAAGTTCCCGCCCTAAATCCTCCCTTCCTGTGGTCTCCGTTGGTCCAAATGTGAGGTTTCCCTCAGGGCTCCTGAATGCGGGTCTTCCTCTCGCATTTCTTCAAAACCCTCATAGGCTGGGTCAGGTAGCCCAGAAGTAGGGTCCATTGTCTCTCGGGAATTGTTCTGCGGCCTGCTCTCTGTAATGCAAAAAGGAAGGAGAGGAACTATCTGGGAAGATCTGCAAATAGAGTGGAGCACCGGGATGTGATTAGCATATCAGGTTAGTCTTGATTACCCACTACAGCTCAGGAACACAGAAAGTCAGAAAAGAGCTCAGAAAAGGGTGAGAGAAACAAGAAAACCCTTTCTTCTTTTTCACTGCAGCAGTTGCAGCTTAAACGGCTATATGGATGCCTTTGAAGGTATTTTCTCAACATGTAGATGTGAGTTTGAGACGTAACATCCCCACAGAAGACGCAGAGCAGGAGGAAGAAGAGGAGGAAATGGCAGCTTCTCAGGTAATTGTCGTGTCCCGGGTCTGGGGCTGTGTCTGCTTTTCCTCCTGAAATGCCTGAACTGAATCTGCAAACCTTTAGTTCTCTGCTTCTAATTTTTCTGCCTGGAGTGCTTGTTATCATCTTATCCCCCCGCCTTTTTTTTAATAGTGAAAACCAGCTCTTCAGATTTCGTCTCCCTCGTGTTCCAGAGCCTTTTCTCCATTGTTTGTATCCTGGCTTTCTATAGAGCATGATGAAGTCTCAACATGAAATAGTGACTTTCAATGTTGAATACATTCCCTTTGTGAGCGATCAACACGGGGAGGCACCGGTACCAGAGATTCCCATTGGGATGTTGTTTGGTGTTGGGATGTTAAGGAAGTCGGGGAAATGCCGTGATGAATTCACATGTGGATGCAATTCAGCTCTCTAGAACAGGAGTAAGAAAGTGCCCTTGTTAAGAGAATGAACTCAGCACTCCAGAATTTTTCAGAAGTAGCAGAGACAATCCTCTATACCGAGAAGAAAAACACACTAGTTCAATGGACTATTAAGCTACAGATCATGGGAGGTATATAGGGGGTGGGATTTGCAGAAAACTGACATTTTTCATGATAGATTGAGATCATGGTTTTCCTAATATTGCCCAAATACCGGGCAGTGAGAATGCATTTTTCCATGTACTCTTACCCCGTGACCTCTGATGTTCACTGGTTCAGGTGCTTCTGTGAGATTTCCACACTATGAAATTCATTTTTTGTGTGTCTTGAACAAGGCTCTTGGAAAGAAAAAGTGATGGATATGCCTATCACAGTTAAAGAGGAAATGCCCTATCTTCTTAGTTGCTCTTTGCTTTGAAAAATGAACACTGTCAGCTAAAACAGATGCACAATTTGAGAGATGTGAATTAAGTTTTATTTGGGGCAAAATGAGGACAGCAGCCCAGGAGACAGCACCTCAGATAACTCAGAAACTGCTCCAAAGAGACAGTGGGGGAAGGTCAGTCTGTGATTTAGGTGAAGGGGGAGTTCAGTGCAATCAAGCACTTACTTTACAAAACGTTTTCTGCCGGTCGTGAGGAACTGAAGTCATCATTTAGTGGTTTAGTGCTTTTCTAGATATGAAGAGATACAAGGATTGGGATCATGAAAGCAGTTCCTGAAAATACCTAACTCTCTAAAGACCTGTCCCACCAGATTTTCCTGGAGCAGAGTGCCTCAGTCCACCCTGAACTCCCTCGAGGGGATTGAAGTCAACAGTTGCAGCACCATAGGGTTCATTCTCCCCAGAGGCAGATGTCGAACGCCCTTGTTGAGTCCCCGGCAATGCTCTTGGCAAGTGCCGATTTGTAGTTGACAACACTCATGTGTGTTTAGTAGAGATGCTGGGATTTGGGAGTGTGGATTTTCATCATTCAAGCCCAGGTCTGATCATTTCCAGTACACTCCACACTCACATCACAGATAAGTCTCATCACATTTCTATATTTTCCAAAATGTTTACAAGAATCATATTAGTGCTATTCTATGTTCAACTGTGTTAAATTTTAAAATATAGTTCCATGCAAATGGTAGATTTTTGAGGAAATTAAAAAATTCACAACCAGAGCTGTCTATTTTTTTTATCATTGTGTATGTCTGTACCCTAGTCTATTTTAAAAAATTAAAATAATATCATCCTCAAATATTTATGTACATTTTCAATCAGTTAAAAATTATCCTGATTTTATTGACATGACAATTTTTCTCTTACTAATTAATAAGTATATAGTCCCATTTTAGTGTATGTCTGTATGCATGAACATGTTAACATCATTGGATTGATTTTTTTCTTTTTCTTTTTTGAAGATTCCCTGAAGCAGGGAATAGCTACCCACTCCAGTATTCGTGCCTTGAGAATCCCATAGACAGAGGAGCCTGGCAGGCTACAGTCCCTGGGGTTGCAAAGAGTAGGACACGACTGAGTGACTAACACTTTTCTTGTTTTTAGTATTATTTACAAATACAGAAATTTCTATAAACTTTCATTAGAGTTAGCTCTGTGCATTTGTCTGTTTTTTATTAAAGTCTAGAGTCATAAACTGAAGTAAAAGTTGCTGCTGCTGCTGCTAAGTCACTCCAGTCGTGTCCAACTCTGTGCGACCCCATAGACGGCAGCCCACCAGGCTCCCCCGTCCCTTAAGCTGTCGTTTAAAGAATGTTTGTTAAATATTTGCTAAAAGATGCTACAGCAACATTATTGATTTTAAATTATTTCTGTTATACATTCAAGATTCTGAAAAACTGTCAGAAAGATATATAGTATATACCAGATCGTTAAAATGATTGTTGTCGCCAAGGTTACTATCCTATCAGATCTGTAAAATTTGTAAAGCACTTAAAGTTCAAAGTTAAATATGAATTCTTTCCTTACTATTCTACTTCGTTGCTGTTCAAACATTGTCACTCATGGAGCAGAATTTTCAACATTACTAGTTCAAATAAGCTTGTTAAAAATGTGGCACACTGAGTCCACTCCAGAACACTTGGATCAGGAAGTGCTTTTAAAAAATATTTCCTGTTTCTTTTGATAGACCGTTTATCCTCTGTCAACTGAGTACAGCACTCAAAAATAAATATGCCAATGTTGATCTGATTATTGTATAATTTGTCTTCCAAATCAGAATAATTTCTGTAGTGGTTGATGGATCGTATCTCATCCTCTTTTCTTGGGGTTAAAAATGTGGTAGAAAATATTACTGTGTACAAATTATATTCATGTGTAACACCAGCTGCTGCTGCTGTAACACCAGACATTCTCCTAAATCAAAACCATTTCTCTTGTTGGTTTCATCTTGGGTCACATTAGGAAGTCTTCCCATGGCCACAAGGCATCTGTACTTTGTATTTCAGGGACGGCTGACATTCCAGGATGTGGCCATAGACTTCACCCAAGAGGAGTGGGAATGCCTGGACCTCGGTCAGCGGGAATTGTACAGGGACGTGATGTTAGAGAACTACAGGAACCTGGCCTCCTTGGGTGAGGATAACTGCCTTCCAGAATCCCTTATCTACCCACATGGTTTTGGTTCCTGCATTTCTAGAATGTCTCCTAGAATGTTCTGCTTCTTATAATAGTTTCAGATCCTTGCTTTCTATGGGAAAAATGGATTATTTATGAGTTGAGAAAGAAGACTTCATGATGATTGATTATGATTCTAACTTTTCCTTGATGTAATCTGTCTCCTTCTTCTAGGTTAGTGGTAATTCTGTAGGTTCTGTGGTATAAAAGGGTGCCATTCTCCTGTATAAATCAGATTTCTACTATTACTTACTTTGGCCTTAGTAGTACTTGACTAGAATCTCAAGATCTTTTCTTTATGTATTTGTCAGTTATAAAAGTCCTTTCGATAAAGTATTTGGGGACATAATTTTCTAGGCTATATTAACATTCAACCATGCCTTCTCTAGAATGTTAATAATATAATAATGTAATGAGCAAGATTAGAGTCGTGTTCGACTCTTTGCGACCTCACGGAATAGTCTATGGAATTTTCCAGGCCAGAATACTGGGATGGGTAGCCGTTCCCTTCTCCAGAGGATCTTCCCAACCCAGGCATCAAACACAGGTCTCCCACATTGCAGGTGGCTTCTTTACCAGCTGAGCCACCAGGGCATGTTAATACAGCCTAGGAAATGATGTCCCCAAATACTTTATTTCTAGGCTATATTGACATTCTACCACGCCTTCTCTGGGCTTCCCAGATGGCACTAGTGGTAAAGAACCCGCCTGCCAATGCAGGAGATGTAAAGGAAGTGGGTTCGATTCCTGGGTTGGGAAGAACTCCTGGAGGAGGGCATGGCAATCCACTCCGGTATTTTTGTCTGGAGAATCCCATGGACAGAGGAGCCTGGCAGGCTACAGTCCATAGGGTGGCAAAGAGTCAGCCATGACTGGAGCGACTTAGCACATGTGCCTTCTCTTCTCACTTGAATACATATTAGATTGGAAACTGATGAATCTCTAGCAAAACAAATACTCCTTTTCCTGATAGCAGGTCTTGTGGTCTCTAAGCTGGACCTGGTCACCTTTCTGGAGCAAATGAAGAATCCCTGGGATGTAAGGAGACTGGAGCCACCAGCCATATACACAGGTA
>NW_011478567.1:1124-3114 GCF_000754665.1 Bison bison bison | reverse complement strand
CTTTTCTCAATCGCAGTGAGAACTGAAATGCTCTTGGCCTGTGACAACCTGAATGAATCTGTTACTATTCCATTTCTTGGGGGTCCTAGGAAAAGGGCACTTCTCTGAAAAACTCTAAGACGCTCCTATTAAAGTTTGTTTCTACCTCTAGGTGGCAGTATGTGAGTGGAATTGTAGACATACTGCCAAAGTTCTAGGAATACTGGGGACAGTGGGTTGTTTTTGTTTTTTTTTTTTTTTTTTCTGACTTATAATTTCTAAAACACTGGAAGCTACAAATATGATCTTATGAATTTTAAATTCAAGTAATTTCTTCACTGTATAAACCAAAACCTCCCTAAAGAGAAAGAATGCATATCTCAGGATTACTTCAAAGTTTCTGTTTTCTTCATATGAACTCATATGAAATAGTAAGTGTATTTGCCCCAATTCCTCAATGCTAAAAGACTTAAATATATTCAATTAACTCAAAGAATTTTCAAATAAATTGGCATAAGAGCTTAAAACATTTTCCACCATATTTTTAATGGTTTCAAACTATTACAATTTTTAGATAATATACTGTTTTTAAAATGTTCTTATTGGAGTCTAACAGGTTTACAATGTTGTACAGCAAAGAGAATCCATTTTACGTATAGATATCTACTCTTTTTTAGATTTCCTTCCCAGTTAGATCTCCACAGAGCATTGATAGCATTCCCTGTGTTCCCACCATATTTTTAAAGTCTCATTTCTTAATTTCTCAAGAACAACTACTTTATTTAATTAATCTTGTTATCAGCTTCCCCAGACTTTGTCCTATATGTCCTCGCTTTCTGATTAGACCTACGTCAGTATGGTTTATGATTTTTAGATGGAAACATCTACTAGAACATGCTAAAGTAAGAAGTGGGCTAAAGAATTAGAGGGCACCTAGGGGCATCTGCATTCAAGATGACTTAAGTCAAAAAGTAATCATTAGAACGCCTGTCTCTTCTTCATTTAGTGGTTCTTGTAGATTTTTGTCTTGCTCCTTCCTGTACACCATACTTCTTTGTCCTCTCATTTTGTCACATTTTCTGGGTTTGTGGTCTGTTCTGCAGGCTGCCGGATCCTAGCTCCTCTTGCTCTCTTGTCTTCCCCCTGGCGGGTGAGGTTGGTCCACAGGCTTGGACCCTTAACCCCTTGATCTGGACTTTGATTGCTGTTATTGTGACCCGAGCCTCCCCTGGATATTGAGGGGAGCTTCCCCTTGGCTCTGTGACTGTCACTGCCCTGTCTGTGGTGGGATCTGCTCCCTGGTTGGTGGAGTCGAGCCCCCAGATCTGTTTCTTCGCTGTGATTCTGATCTGTGGTCAAGGCAGCTAAGATTGGAGCACACCCACTGGGAGAGAAGCCACCAAGGATTGCTTCTCTGGGGATGTTCACCTTGGGGTGTGCTCACGTGCTGTGAGTCTCCTGTGACCCCATGTTGGCACTGCTCTTGGCTCCCCCTCAACCATGGGCATGCTGGCACATTGCTCTGGTGTCTCTCAGATGTTGTTTTCACTGGAACACCGGCATAGATCCAGTGAACTCAGGTCCCAGAATTGCACTCATGGAGCTGGACCCACTGTGGTGCTATGGGGGCAGCTCAGACTCCGGCCTGGCCCCACCCCCTAGTATACATCCCCACAAAGTCTACAGCTGCTAAAGCTGCACTCCCGTGACTGGGGGAGCCCTGGTTGTCCATTCAGATGCTCTGTAGGGGCTGAGTTGACAAAGCCAATTGCAGGTATAAAAGCATGGTTTGTGTAACCGTGAGGAGAGACTTCAGTTTTTCTTCCTTTAACCCTGGGGCTCAGCTGAGCTTTCAGCTCCTTCTGTGTGTGTGGCCCACCCACAGGTGTCTGCTCCAGAGGCTGCCCCAGAGCACAGGAGTCTGCTGATGGTGGAGGAGGTACATGGGGGGAGGCTGTGGCTGGAGCTCAATAGAGCCCACTGGGGTGGTGGCCCTTCCTAGTGCTGGGGG
>NW_011478567.1:0-716 GCF_000754665.1 Bison bison bison | reverse complement strand
CTGAAGGGAAATGTGGAAAATCTGGAAAGTCATCCAGTCTCTGCTGCAAATACTCATTCAAACCACTCTGAACACGGGCTTCGATTACACATACATTCAAGCACGTCTGAAAACCAGAAATTTAAAAATGATGGGGAAAACTCACAATATAATCAGTTTGAGGGATCTGTGAGCAAGGGGTCATTATGCTTCCACCAACAGACAGTTTCTCTCTGTTCCAAAATGTGTCATGTTGATAATAATGGAAGAGACTTAATCCTACCATCATTGTTCAATACACATCATGATATGGTTAATACGGAACAACTTCTCACATGTAATAACATGAGTCACGCCTTAAGTAAGAGCTCTACCCCCAATAATTACAAGCATATTTACGATGGAGTGAGAAACCACTCATGCAATGAAACTGGGTATAAAACTGAACAAGACTCTAACCCTATGAAACATCAGGGACCTCAATCTTCAGACAAAGATTCTAAAAATAGTACATGTAGGAATATCTTGTATCAAATATCAGGTCTTCCACTAAATGAGAGTACACATACTGGAGAGAAGACTTATAATTGTGAATATGGTGATGTTTCTAATCAGTCTTCAAATCTCACTCAACAGCAGAGTATTCAGAATCCGCAGAAAAGTTACAAGTGTAAGAAATGTGAGAAAGCCTTTACTAACTCATCCAGTCTAAGTAGACAAAGGAAAATTCATTCAGG
>NW_011478566.1:37552-38173 GCF_000754665.1 Bison bison bison | reverse complement strand
CAGCTGGAGAAGGGATAGGCTACCCACTCCAGTATTCTTGGGCTTCCCTTGTGGCTCAACTGGTAAAGAATCAGCCCGCAATGTGGGAGACCTGGGTTTGATCCCTGGGTTGGGAAGATCCCCTGGAGAAGGAAATGGCAACCCACTCCAGTATTCTTGCCTGGAGAATCCCATGGACAAAGGAGCCTGATGGGCTACAGTCCATGGGGTCGCAAAGATTCAGACAGGACTGTGTGACTTTCACTCACTCACTATCATCATAATTAAGCCTCACTTTTACTCTATTAAATATGCATCAATAAATCCAAGTTGTATATATTAGGAAATTTAGGTTCAGTTAAGTACAGTTTCCAACGTCATGGAGTTTGTAATTGGAGAGGCATGGTCACAGCCTATTTGAATGCAAAACTCCACAGAGAGAGTCTCTGCCCCATACTGACCTACTCACAGAGACAAGAGGGGATAAGAGCCAACAGGAGTTGCAGAGTGCAGGCTGAATCATAAAATTCAGTGTTTACCTTCTGAGAATGTCTTTCCTTCTCTCTGAATAGTGTGCATCTAGTATATGTTCCCCGGAGAAGGCAATGGCACCCCACTCCAGTACTCTTGCCTGGTAAATCC
>NW_011478566.1:32477-34145 GCF_000754665.1 Bison bison bison | reverse complement strand
AGCAAAAGAATACAAACTATGAAATAAAATATACTAGAAGAAATCCACAGTAGATTAAATGATATGAAGGAATGGGTCAGAGAACTGGAAGACACAGTCATGAAAATCATCAAGTGAGACATAAAAGAAAAAAAAAATTAATGAGGATAATTTAAGAGACCTTTGAGACAGCATCAAGCATATTAACATTTCCATTCTATGGATCTTGGAAGGTGAATAAAGAAAGAGGCAGAGAACTTATTTGAAGAAATAATAGCTGAAAAATTATCCAACCTGAGGGAGAAAACAAACATCCATATACAGAAAGCACTGAGGGACACAAAGAAGATGAATCCAAAAAGGTCCACATCAGACACAATATAATTAAAAAGACAAAAATTAAAGATAAAGTAAAAATCTTAAAATCAACAAAAGTCAACTAGTTATATACAAGAGAACTCCTATAAGGCCATCACCTGACTTTTTAGCAGAAACTCTAAAGGCCAGAAAGAAATAGCACAATATATTCAAAGTAATGAAAGGAAAAAGACCTACAACCAAAAATACTCTATGCAGCAAGGCTATGATACATATTTGAAGGAGAAATAAGAGTTTTACATATAAGCTAAAGTTAAAACCATTCAGCATCACTAAACTGGTCTTAAATGAAATGGTAAAGGAAGTTCTCTAAATGTTCCAACCAAAAGGCACAGAGGGGCTGAATAGACAGAAAAACAATACCCATATATAAGCTGCCTACAAAGAACTTATTTCAGAAACAAGCACATGCACACAGACTGAACGTGAAAGGATGAAAAAAGGTATCCCATACAAATGAAAGTCAAAAGAAAGCTGAAGTAGCAATACTTATTTCAGACAAAATAGCCTTTAAAATGAAGACTGTTATAAGAGACAAAGACATTACTTAATAATAAAGGGATCATTTGAAAAACCAGATAAAACAATTATAAATATATATGCACCCAAAGTGGTTGTTTCTCAGTCACTACGTCATGTCCAACACTTGGTGACCCCATAGATTGTGGCACACCAGGCTCCTCTGTCCTCCATATCTCCTAGAGTTTGTCTAAATTTATATTCATTGAGTTGGTGGTGCCATCTAACGATTTCATCCTCTGTTGCCCCTTTTCCTATTGCCTTCAGTCTTTCCCAGCACTAGTCTTTTCCAATGAGCTCTTCACATTAGGTGGTCAAAATTTGGAACTTCAGCTTCAACAACACACCTTCCAATGAATATTTATGGTTGATTTCCTTTAGGATTGACTGGTTTGATCTCCATGCACTCCAAGGGACTCTCAAGAGTCTTCTTCAGCTCACAAAAGCATCAGTTAAAATCTGTCACTGCTTCCACTTTCTCCCTTTCTATTTGCCATAAAGTGATGGGACCTGATGCCATGATCTTTGTTTTTTTTAATGTTGAGTTTCAGGCCAGCTTTTTCACTCTCCTCTGTCACTTTCATCAAGAGTCTCTTAGATTTTCTTCTCTTTCTGCCATCAGGGTGGTGTCATCTGCATATCTGAAATTATTGATAATTCCCCCAGCAATCTTGATTCCAGCTTGTGCTTAATCCAGCCCAACATTTCACATGATGTACTCTGCACATAAGTTAAAGAAACAGGGTGACGATATACAGCCATGATGTATTCCTTTCCCAATTTGGAACCAGT
>NW_011478566.1:30667-32132 GCF_000754665.1 Bison bison bison | reverse complement strand
AGGTGTATTCTTGCCACCTCTTCTTAATATCTTCTGCTTCTGTTAGGTCCATACCATTTCTGTCCTTTATTGTGCCAATTTTTGTATACACTTATATCAATAAAATAAAATACCTTGGAATAAACCTAACCAAGAAGGTAAAGAATCTGTCCATTACACTTAATGGAAGAACTGAAGACACATGTGGCTTTGGTGGTATATAAGTGAGCATAACTGCCTTCCAAAGAAATTGAAGCTGTCACAAACAAATAAGAAGACACACCATCACATAGCTTTGAGGAGTTAACATTGTTAAAATAATTTTACTACCCAAGGCAATCTCCAGATTCAGTACAATCCTTATCAAAATACAAATGGTGTTTTCCCAGAACTATAACTAATAATTCTAAAATTTGAATGGAAACATAAAAGATTCAGAATAACCAAAACAATCAAGAAAGAAGAAAAAAGCTAAAGATAAAATTCCTTTTGCTTTAAAACTATACTAAAAAGCTACAGTTATCAAAACAGTATAGTTCTGGCACAAAATGGATATAGCAATCAATGGAACTGAATAGAAAGTACTCCCCCCTTCCATAAAAGTCTATATATATGTGCATGCTAAGTTGCTTCAGTCATGTTCTACTATGTGACCCCATGAATTGTAGCCTGACAGGCTCCTCTGTCCACGGGATTCTCCAGGCAAGAACACTGGAGTGGATTGCCATTCCCTTCTCCAGGGGATCTTCCTGAACCAAGGATTGAACCCAAGTCTCCTACATCTCCTGCACTGTAGGCAGGTTCTTTACCACTGGTATCACCTGGGAAGCCACAATATTAAGCACATATGAAGAATATACCCCAATATTAAGAGTATACTGTGCATGCATGTTAAGTCACTTCAGTTGTGTTCTGAATCTTTGTGACCCTATGGATTGTAGCCTGCCAGTCTCCAATGTCCATGGAATTCTCCCTGCAACAATATTGGAGCAGATGTTCATGCCCTCTTCCAGGGGATCTTCCCAACCCAGGGACCGAATCCCTATCTCTTATGTCTCCTGCATTGGCAAGCAGGTTCTTTACAACTAGTGCCAGCCATATTGTCAACTAATCTACAACAAACAAAGCAAGACTATACAATGGGGAAAAGACACCCTTTTCAATGAATATGTTGGGAAACTGGACAGTTACATATGCTAAAGACTCAAACTGGACTACTTTCTCACACCATACAAAAATAAACCCAAAATGGATTAAGGACTTAAAAGTAAGACCTAAAACCATAAACACAACAATTCCAACAATACAAGAGAAGACTCTACATGTGGACATTGCCAGATGGTCGACACCAAAATCAGATTGATTATATTCTTTGTACCCAAAGATGGAGAAGTTCTATACAGTCAGCAAAAACAAGACTGGGAGCTGACTGTGGCTGAGATCATGAACTCCTTATTGCCAAATTCAGACTGAAATTGAAGAAAGT
>NW_011478566.1:25885-29079 GCF_000754665.1 Bison bison bison | reverse complement strand
TGTTCATCACCAACTCCCGGAGTTCACTCAAACTCATGCCCATCGAGTCAGTGATGCCATCCAGCCATCTCATCCTCTGTCGTCCCCTTCTCCTCCTGCCCCCAATCCCTCCCAGCATCAGGGTCTTTTCCAATGAGTCAACTCTTCGCATGAGGTGGCCAAAGTACTGGAGTTTCAGCCTCAGCATCAGTCCTTCCAATGAACACCCAGGACTTGTCTCCTTTAGGATGGACTGGTTGGATCTCCTTGCAGTCCAAGGGACTCTCAAGAGTCTTCTCCAACACCACAGTTCAAAAGCATTAATTCTTCTGTGCTCAGCGTTCTTCACAGTCCAAGTCTCACATCCATACATGACCACTGGAAAAGCCATATCCTTGACTAGACGAACTTTTGTTGGCAAAGTAATATCTCTGCTTTTCAATATGCTATCTTGGTTGCTCATAACTTTCCTTCGAAGGAAGACACGTCTTTTAGTTTCATGCCTGCAATCACCATCTGCAGTGATTTTGGAGCCCAAAAACCATATGACCTAGCAATTTCACTTCTGGGTATTTACCTGTAGAAAACAAAAACACTGATTTGAACAGACATATGTACCCTTATGAACATTGCAGGCTTATTTTCAATAGGCAAGATATGAAAGCAACCCAAATGTCATCTATTGATAGATGAATAGATAAAGAAGGTTTGCGGGGGAAAGAGATGTATTTGTGTGTATACAATGGATTATTATTGTTAGAAAAATAAAACAAACCTTGCCATTTGCATCAACATGGATGAATCTAAAGGGATGAATGAATGCTAATGAAATAAATCAAGTAAAGACAAATATTACATAATGTCATTTATATGTGAAATCTAAAAAACAAAATGAAAACAGATTCATAGAAACTGAGCAAAAATTAGTGGTTGCTTGAGAACAGAAGGGTTGGGGGAAAAGTTTATGAAAGGATTAAGAGATAAAAACCTTTAGTTATAAATAAATTAGCTACAGGGATGTAATATTCAGCAAAAAAGAGTCAATATTACTGCAGTAATATTTTATGAGAACAGAACAAGACTTATTGTGGTGTTCATGTTAAAATGTGTATAAATTTGAAATCACTATATAGCATACATGAAAGCAACATAATTATTGTACATCAATTATATTTCTATTTAAAAAATGTAATGTTTAGAGATGATTGAGATTAAAAAGTAAATATGGCCCTTTACTTTTGTTATTTAACAGGTGCAAATTTTTAATTATATTTTTAATTCATTTCTTTTTAGATGAAACAAAGATGAATATTTTAACAATAAAAGGTACAATTCACAAAGAAGATAGACATCATAAACCATTAGATACCTAACAACAAATAAAAATACATAAAGCAAAAATCAGGAGAAATATAATGGAGAAAATATATATATTCATAGTGATAAATATTAACATTTCTCTGAGAATATTTTAGTAAGTGCAGAAAAAATAAGAATAGAAGCATCTTGAATGATTTGTTAATAATGTAAATATAATAAATTCATATTTACATTAATTTATATTAATCTTATAGCCACACAGATATATTTAAAATTTTGTATCTCAGATGTTGTTATTAGATTTCCATAGATATTTAGAAAAACTGGCAAAAAGATAAACATTACTAAATTTCAAAAAGTAGAATTCTTTTTTTCATTCAGTTATACATATACACATATTATTTTTGAAATTATTTTCCATTATAGGTTGTTATAAGACATTGACTACAGTTCCCTGTGCTATACAGTAAACCTTTCTTGCTTGTCACATATCTATTTTTTTTTAATTAGAAATCTAGTGTTCTATTCATACTAAGTCAAATAAGTGGAATCAAAAATGTCATAAACTTTTTGTTAGGCAAAAATTCATAAGCTTTCTAAAATATATATATTATACATATTATTTACATATGTGTATGTAAGCTTTTCTACTACACTTGATAAAGGCTTGAGAAAAAACATCAGAAAATGGAGAAACTGGAAAACATAAACTAAGTGAAATGGGAGTACTGAATATGAAATAGAAAAAGTAAAACAAGCTAGATAAAAGTAAAACATCCTCATACAGCATCTTTTCATGTGTTTGTTAGCATAAGTATGTCTTCTTTGGAGAAATGTCTATTTAGCTTTTTGGCTCATTTTAAAAATATGGAATGCTTCATGAATTTGCTTGTCATCCTTGCACAGGGGCCATGCTAATCTTCTCTGTATCATTCCAATTTTAGTATATGTGTTGCTAAAGTCAGAATGGCTGCTATCAAAAAGTCTACAAACAGTAAACACTGGAGAGGGTGCAGAGAAAAGGGAACCCTCTTACACTGTTGGTAGGAATGCAAACTAGTACAGGCACTATGGAGAACAGGGTGGAGATTCCTTAAAAAACTGGAAATAGAACTGCTGTATGACCCAGAAATCCCACTGCTGGGCATACACACTAAGGAAACCAGAATTGAAAGAGATACATGTACCCCAATGTTCATCACAGCACTGTTTACAATAGTCAGGACATGGAAGTAACCTGGATGTCCATCGGCAGACAAATGGATAAGAAAGCTGTGATACATATACACAATGGAATATTATTCAGCCTTTAAAAAGAATGCATTTGAATCAGTTATAATGAGATGGATGAAACTGGAGCCTATTGAGAGGGTAACAGGCAGGAAGGCCAGGGGTCTCCAAATAGAGGAAATAGCCTGCAAGTGTCAGACATTTTTATCTCTCTTAAGCAGCAGGAGGAAACAAACTAGCAATATTTTTTCCTTCTCTATACAAATTTAAAGGGAGGTTTCTCTTAAAATATTGTGTTGCCATAATGACACCCGGTTTCGCCTGAAGTTAGCTATTCTCGAGTCTAGAGATAACCAATGCCTTTTTCTTATGGAAATGTTTGTCTTAAGCTATGCTAATGTACTATGCCTTTACCCCAAACTCTGTCTCCAAGTTGGTTCTGCCTCTTGGCCCAGAACCTACTTGACAAACCAGTATGGATATTGTTCCCCTAATCTATGTAAATGAAACTATTTGTATGGTGATCTGTCCTTCTTCAAGATTCAAGTTAATCATTTTATGGCCCAGGATAAACCATTTGGCGCCAAGACTATCCCAAAATGCATCTTATGGGTGAGGGGCCTGGTGCCATTCTGAATTTTAAGATATTCCTTTCTTTCATTAAC
>NW_011478566.1:6720-25785 GCF_000754665.1 Bison bison bison | reverse complement strand
GGCCCAGGATAAACCATTTGGCGCCAAGACTATCCCAAAATGCATCTTATGGGTGAGGGGCCTGGTGCCATTCTGAATTTTAAGATATTCCTTTCTTTCATTAACAGACTGCTAGTGACTATATAACCTCCAGCTAAAGACCAGCAGGGGGGTACTCTTTCTGCCCCCTTCTGATGCCTATGTCAGAAGCTTTCTCTATCTCCTTTATACTTCAATAAAACTTTATTACACAAAAGCTCTGAGCGATCAAGCCTTGTCTCTGGCCCCGGATTGAATTCTTCTCCTCCGGGGGCCAAGAATCCCGGTGTATTCGCGTGATTCAACAACAACCTTTCACTATCATAAAGAGTGAAATAAGTCAGAGAGAAAAACACCAATACAGTATACTAATGCATATATATGGAATTTAGAAAGATGGAAATGATGACCCTATATGCGAGACAGCAAAAGACACAGATGTAAACAGACTGTTGGACTCTTTGGGAGAACGCGAGGGTGGGGTGATTTGAGAGAATAGTATTGAAACATGTATATTATCATATGCGAAATATATCACCAGTCCAGGTTCGATACATGAGACAGGGTGCTCAGGGCTGGTGCACTGTGATGACCCTGAGGGATGGGAGGGAGAGGGAGGTGAGAGGGGTTTCAGGATGTACATGTACATGTACATATGTATACCCATGGCTGATTCATGTCAATGTATGGCAAAAACGACTACAATTTTGTAAAGTAATCAGCCTCCAATTAAATAAATTAATTAAAAAAAAATCCTCATATAGTCCAGCTGTTTATAAACATGGCTGCTCATTAGAAACAAATCTGGAGATCTGGTGGAAAACAGCAATATCCAGGCATTTTTATTTTTCAAAAATTTCCAAGATAATTTTGATATGCTTCCAGATTTTAAAAAGTGATTATAGGTGTTCCTATTAAATAGTAGTTTTAATGATATAGAATTCTATTATCTTTTTCTGTTGACCAATCATGATACAATGGTATCAGGTAATAGTTACATAATCACAATAGTAAAAGATATTTATCAGTTTTCACAATCAATATTCAGACAAAAAATAAAAGATAATTACAATTACAAAAACAAAGATGTTTATCAGTTTTCACAATCAATATTCAGACAAAAAATAAAAGATAATTACAATTACAATCACAATAACCTAATAATATAAAATAATTACACACAATTTGGTGGGGGTAAAACAGAGTGATGTAGTATGTGGAAGTGCATACATGCACATATTTTCATCTGCTTAGTCAGGCTATCTTTTTGTTTTTAATCCATCTACATTTAAAGTTATTATCAATATGTATGATCCTATAACTGTTTTCTTAGTTATTTGGGGTTTATTTTCTGTAGGTAGGGCTATTCCTTCTCTTGTTTCCTGCTTAGAGAAGTACATTTAGAATTTGTTGCAGAGTTTGTTTGGTGGTGTTGAAGTCTCTTAACTTTTGCCTGTCTGGAAATCTTTTGATTTATCTATCAAATCTGAAGGAGAGTTGCTGGGTAGAGTATTCTAGGTAGACTTACTTCACTCTGTATAATAGAGCAAATACTTTACTCTCACGTGAAAGAGACACATGAAAGAGAACACGTGTCTCTTTCAATTCTGGTTTCCTCGGTGTGTATGCCCAGCTGGGTCATATGGAAGTTCTATTTCCAGCTTTTTAAGGAATCTCCACACTGTTCTCCACAGTGGCTGTACTAGTTTGCATTCCCACCAACAGTGTAAGAGGGTTCCCTTTTCTCTGCACCCTCTCCAGCATTTATTGCTTGTAGACATTTAGATAGCAGCCATTCTGACCAGAGTGAGATGGTACCTCACTGTGGTTTTGATTTGCATTTCTCTGATAATGAGTGATGTTGAGAATCTTTTCATGTGTTTGTTAGCTATCTGTATGTCTCCTTTGAGAAATGTCTGTTTAGTCTTTTGGCCCATTTTTTGATTGGGTCATTTATTTTTCTGGAATTGAACTGCTGGAACTGCTTGTATATTTCTGAGATTAATTCTTTGTCAGTTGCTTCATTTGCTATTATTTTCTCCCATTCTGAAGGCTGTCTTTTCACTTTGCTTATAGTTTCCTTCATTGTGAAAAAGTTTAATTAGGTCCCACTCATTTATTTTTGCTTTTATTTCCATTACTCTGGGAGGTGGGTCATAGAGGATTCTGCTGTGATTTATGTCGGAGAGTGTTTGCCTATGTTTTCCTCTAGGAGTTTTGTGTTTTCTGGTCTTATATCGAGGTCTTTAATCCATTTGGAGTTTATTTTTGTGTATGGTGTTAGAAAGTGTTCTAGTTTCATTCTTTTACAAGTGGTTGACCAGTTTTCCCAGCACCACTTGGTAAAGAGATTGTCTTTTCTCCATTGTATATTCTTGCCTCCTTTGTCAAAGATAAGGTGTCCATTGGTGTGTGGATTTATCTCTGGGCTTTCTAATTTGTTCCATTGATCTATATTTCTGTCTTTGTGCCAGTACCATACTGTCTTGATGACTGTAGCTTTGTACTATAGCCTGAAGTCAGGCAGGTTGATTCCTCCAGTTCCATTCTTCTTTCTTAAGCTTGCCTTAGCTATTCGAAGTTTTTTGTATTTCCATACAAATTGTGAAATTATTTGTTCTACTTCTCTGAAAAATACTGTTGGCAGTTTGATAGGGATTGCCTTGAATCTGTAGATTGCTTTGGGTAGTATACTCATTTTCACTATATTGATTCTTATGATCCATGAGCATGGTATACTTCTCCATCTATTTGTGTCATCTTTTATTTCTTTCATCAGTGTTTTATAGTTTTCTATATATATAGGTCTTTTGTTTATTTAGGTAGATTTATTCCTAAGTATTGTATTCTTTTCTTTGCAATGTCATCAATTGAAATATATCATGCCATTACCTTCTGAGAAGGGAGTTCTCAGAGCTGTAGAGTTTTAGAATTTCTGTTGAGAAATAAGCTGATAGGCTGATAGGAGTTTCCTTGTATGTTGTCTTTTTTACCCTTTTGCTTTTAATATTTTATCTCTGTCTTTAATTTTTATTAGTTTGATTATTATGTGTCTTGGTGTGTTCTTCCTTGGGTTTTTCCTGCCTAGGATTCTCTGTGCTTCCTGGACTTGGTTGACTATTTCCTTTCCCATGTTATGGAATTTTTCAGGTATTATCTCTTCAAATATTTTCTGAGGTCCTTTTTCTCTCTCTTCTCCTTCTGGGACCCTTATAAGGTAAATGTTGGTGCATTTAATGTTGTCCCAGAAGTCTCTTAGGCTTTCTTCATTTCTTTTTATTTTTTTTTCTATATTCTGTTCTGTGGCAGTGATTTCCAACATTCTGTCCTACAGGTCATTTATCCATTCTTCTGCCTCAATTATTCTGCTATGGTTTCCTTCTAATGTATTATTCTTCTCTGTTTGTTTGTTCTTTAGTTCCTCTAGGTTATTAGTAAACAATTCTTGCATATTCTCAATCTTTGCATCCATTCTTTTCATGAGATCCTGGATTATCCTCACTATCATTCTGAATTATTTTTCTGGGAGGGTGCCTATCTCTACTTCATTTAGTTGTTTTTCTGGGGTTTATCATGTCCCTTCATCTGGGATATAATTTTCTGCTTTTTCATGCTGATTAACTTTCATGTTAATTGACTTTCTGAAAAAAAAGCTATGACCAACCTAGACAGCATATTAAAAAGCAGAGACATTACTTTGCCTACAAAGCTCCATCTAGTCAAAGCTATGGTTTTTCCAGTAGTCATGTATGGATGTGAGAGTTGGGCTATAAATAAAGCTGAGCACTGAAGAATTTATGCTTTTGAACTGTGTGGTGGTGGTGGAGACTCTTGAGTCCCTTGGACTACAACAAGATCAAACCAGCCAATCCTAAAGGAAATCAGTCCTGAATATTCATTGGAAGGACTGATGCTGAAGCTGAAACTCCAATACTTTGGCCACCTGATGCAAAGAGCTGACTCACTGGAAAAGACTCTGATGCTGGGAAAGATTGAAGGCAAGAGGAGAAGGGGACGACAGAGGATGAGATGGTTGGATGGCATCACCAACTCGATGGACATGATTTGAAGAAAGCTCCAGGAGTTGGTGATGGACAGGGAAGCCTGGCGTGCTGCAGTTTATGGGGTTGCAAAGAGTCGGACACTACTGAACAACTGAACTGAACTGAACTGAATTTTCTGTAATGTGACTTTTGTTTTAGTCTCTGTGGGGCTGTGCTTCTGCTTGGTTCTTCTGTCTGCCCCCTGATGGAGGAGGCTAAGATGCTTGTGTAAGCTTCCTGATGGGAGGGACTGGTGATAGGAAAAACTGGGTCTTGCTCTGGTGGGCAGGACCTTGCTCAGTAAAGTTATAATCCAATTTTCTGCTGATGGATGGGGTTGCACTCTCTACCTGGTAGGTTTTGTTTTTGTTTTTTTGTTTGTTTGTTTGTGTTTTTTTTTGGCTAAGGCAGCCCAGCCCTCAGGTCTACAGGCTCTGTGGTATGGTTAATGGTGACCTCCAAGGTGGTTAACACCAAAGGGGGCCTTCCAGGACTGCAGCTGCCAGTGCCCCCATCCCTGTGGTGAGACCCTGCTAACCCATGCCTTCACAGGAGACCTCCCAACACTAGCAGGTAGTTTTGGCCATCTTCTGTGGGGTCATTGCTCCTTTCCTTTGCATCTTGGTACACACAAGATTTTGTTTGTGCCCTCCAAGACTGGAATCTCTGTTTCCTCCACCTTGTGGAAGCCTTATAAGAAAATCCTGCTGGCCTTCAATGTCAGATCCCTGATGATTCCCAGTCCCTTTGTCAGATCCTCAGGCTGGGAAGCCTGATGTGGAGTTCAGAACCTTCACAACAGTGGGAGAAGTTCTTTGGTATTATTTTTCTCCAGTTTGTGGGTCACCCACCTGAAAGGAATGGGATTTAATTTTATCATGATTTTTCCCCTCCTACCATCTCATGATGGCTTCTTCTTTGTCTTTGGATATGGGAGTATCTTTTGTTGGTTCCAGCATTCTCCTGTTGATGGTTGTTAAATAGCTAGTTGTGTTTTTGGTACTCTCGCAGGAGGAGATGACTGCATGTCTTTCTATTCTGCAATTTTGAACCAGAAGTTATTTTTTCAAATACTTATATTTGGGGATGTTGCATCCATTTTTTCATTCAAGAGTGCAGACTTCAGCAGGAAATAATGTTACGTAGAGAGCAAGCTTCAAAATCAAATTGAATTCTATGGCATTCTTGTAAATGACACTGTACAGTGTATTTTTAAGTGCCCAAAGCAAGGGAAATATAAGAAGAAAGAACTGTATAGGTTAAAGCCAAAAGTAGGTAGAAGACTCAGAAATTATGTGAGGCTAACCTTTTTCCCCCCTCGTGTTGATACTTGTATTCCCAGCCTACAAACCCAACTTTGGATCTGAAAATTTCCCAACAAAGCTTTTTTCCTTGAATGTCTACTATTATCAGAATGGTTTCCAGGACCTGCCCCTGTGTTCATTCACCATTGACTGTCTTAGGCAACATTGCACCTCTGCTTAGATTAGTCTCACTATAGACCTGACAGGAACTAGGATCCTGAGTACTATTTTTCTTCCTCACAATATTCCCAAATAATGGCACTGGATTCCTGATAGCATTGCTGTACCTATACCAGTAGATGCCTTTTTTCTCTCTAGGTCATATTTAAAACAAATTATTCACCCTTGATTTCTGCCTAAGTAACAATGACAATATGGAGTATTCCCTTGTTCCCTGAAGCTTTCTGAAGGGAGCTGAAACTCAGAGAGGATTTGAAAAGCATTAAAATGTATTTATCTCTCAGTCAGTTCAAATGTACTGAAAGAAAGAGAACATTTATGTCCAAGACTACTTCAGGTAAAACTCAAATTCTCTGATCTCTCTAAAGTTTTCACTTCTGTGTGAGAAATCATACTGTCTTTCTTAAATAAACCCATAAGAGATTTAGAATGCTGCAGTCCTTGCAAGCAATCCCAAAATGCTTTAATACTATTTTTTTAGTTCTTTCTTCACTCCAATGGCAATTCAGAATGGATTATAATGAATCAGTTTTTGATTCTAGGCTTCCAATTGCTTCACAAAATATGCCTTTAGAAGAAATCAAAACTATTTCTATGCTTCTCTATAGGCCTGGAAAAAAAATCTTATGGGTCCATAATAATAGGCAGTTTTCTGACCAAAAAGTAAATCCACGATGAAATCATCCTAGAGAAATAACTGTTTCATCTTCATGTAAAGACACATAAAAGAGGAAATACCACAGACTTCTTCAGTTACCCCAAATGTTAACAAGCTTTAATCCTTACAAAACTGGGATCGACCCTTGAAAATTGGATTTATACGTGTGATGGTTAATTTTATGTGTCAGCTTAACTAGGCCACAGATATTTGGTCAAACATTATTCTGTGTACTTCTGTGAAAATATTTTGGGAGGCAATTAACATTCAAATTGATAGACTGAAAAGCAGGTTGCCCTTGTTAACATAGGTAGGCCTTTTGTAATCAAGAACAATAGAAAAGCTTACCCCCAAAGAGAGAATTCTCCTGCTTTTCAGACTTTGAGCTGGGACAACAGTTCTTCTTGGTTCTACAGCAGTCTGCTGGCCTTCAGACTTGAGCTGGGTGTCAGCTCTGACAAGGTTGATCTTGCCAGCCTCCACAGCTACATGAACCAATTTCACATATATATATAAAGTCAAGTGGGTCTTAAGAAGTGTTACTACAAATAAAGCTAGTGAAGGTAAGGAATTGCAGCTGAGCTATTTCAAATCCTAAAAGATGATGCTCTGCTGCATTCAATGTCCCAGCAAATTTGGAGAACTCAGCAGGGGCCACAGGACTGGAAAGGGTCAATTTTCATTCCAATCCCAAAGAAGGGCAATTCCAAAGAATGTTCAAACTACTGCACAATTGCATTCATCTCACATGCTAGTAAGCTCACGCTCAAAATCTTTCAAATTAGACTCATGAACAAAGAACTTCCAGATATACTGGCTGGATTTTAAAAAGGCAGAGGAACCAGAGATCATATTACCAACAAACTTTGGATCATAGAAAATGCAAGAGAATTCCAGAAAAATATCCCTTTCAGCTTCATTGACTACATGAAAGCCTTTGACTTTGTGGATAACAACAAACTGTGGAATATTCTTAAAGAGATGGAAGTACCAGAACACCTTACCTGCCTCCTGAGAAACCTATATACAGATCAAGAAGCAACAGTTAGAACTAGACATGGAACAACAGACTGGTTCCAAATTGGGAAAGGAGTACGTCAAGGCTGTATATTGTCACCCTGCTTATTTAACTTATATGCAGAGTACATCATGCAAAATGCTGGACAAGATGAAGCGCAAGCTAGAACCAAGATTTCTGGGAGAAATATCAATAACCTCAGATATGCAAATGATACCACCCTAATGGCAGAAAGCAAAAAGCAACTGAAGTGCCTCTTGATGAAGGTGAAACAGGAGGGTGAAAAGCTGGCTTAAAACTCAACATTCAAAAAACTAAGATCATGGCATCCGGTCCCAACACTTCATGAGAAAAAATGGAAGCGGTGACAGATTTTATTTTCTTGGGCTCCAAAATTACTGTGGATGGTGTCTGCAGCCACAAAACTAAAAGACACTTGCTCCTGGGAAGAAAAGCTATGGCAAACCTAGACAGTGTGTTAAAAAGCAGAGCTATCACTTTACCAACAATAATCTGCATAATCAAAACCATATTTTTCCAGTAGTCATGAATGTGAGAGCTGGACCATAAAGAAGGTCGAGCACTGAAGACTTGATGCTTTTGAACTGCAGCATTGGAGAAGACTCTAGAGAGTGCCCTGGACAGCAAGAAATTCAAACCAGTCAATCCTAATGGAAATCAACCCTGAATATTCATTGGAAGGAATGAGGCTGAAACTGATGTGTCAATACTTTGGCCACTTGATGCAAAGAACCGACTCATTAGAAAAGACCCAGATGCTAGAAAAGATTGAAGGCAGGAGGAGAAGGGGATGACAGAGGATGAGATGGTTGGATGGCATCATCGACTCAATGGACATGAGTTTGAGTAAACTCCAGGAGTTGGTGATGGACAGGGTAGGCTGGCTTGCTGCAGTCCATGGGATTGCAGAGTCAGACACGACTGAGCCACTTAACAATGATAGGTATCTACAGATAGAGATTGATGGATAGTTACAGAGATCGATAGACACATAGATATATATGATAGAGATAGAGATATTCTGTTGGTTCTGTTTCTGTAGAGAATTCTGACTAATATAGGAGGGTAAACAGAATGAATTCAACTTCAGACATGTTGAATTTGTGGCTTCTCTGAGATATTTTATATACTTAAAATATGTCTTGAACTATTAAGTGCACTTTTTGAGCCAAAAAAATTATCATACATGAAGGCCAAAATTTCAAAACATTGTTCTACCAAAAAAAAAATTTATTTTTTCTAAACTTGGGATGGGCATACTGTTATAAAACCATAGTATTTACTTTAGTTGAAGGTCAAAGGATGAGAGTCACAGACCTTTTTGAATATCTCATGGAAGCCATATACTCCATCAAGAAGGAAACAAATAGACAACCAACTTTCAGAAAACAGAGCACTGAAGCCCACAGGTTCTAGTCTGGCAAGAAGATCACTGCAGTCCAAAAAACATAATGTGGAAATAATAAAAACCTAACTAAAACTCAAGGTCATTTGAAAGCTTTCAAAGCAGGAGCAATAACTTATATTTTAACACATTTAATAGAACATTTGATCACACAGAAATATCTAATAATGTTAACATAAATATAATTTCAACTTGAATAAAATACAGCTGCTGCTACTACTGCTGCTAAATACAGCTGAGTGCTAGGTAACTACTACATGACATTACTAGGCTTCATATGCATGACTTTAGACCAGAGTTTTCAAACTCCAACCATACGAAGGAAGTGATACATTTGGACTAGCCTCCAGTCAGAGTAACTAATGGGAAAAGAAGCCAAATCAGTAGCAAGAAGCAGCTCACCTCAATGACAATGAGGCTGTGAGAATCCAACAATGCATGTGACCTAAAAAACAGAGTGTGTTGCTATTCTTACCAGTAAGACAATTTGTCCACATTTAATTCCCATGCAGAAAGCAAAATAAATGTGAGGATGATAAGAGAAGACTGACATTAACATTCTTTGTATCTTTGATTCTGTTCAAGTCAGTTTCCCCTTGCGAGCAGGTGACCTCTGGCTGGGGAAGACAAAATAACAGTATGGTCTATCTGTTGTTTACACCAGGTGAACCAGGTGAGTGGTAATTGCTTATTCTAGGATATAGACACTTTATTTTCCTCTGTCACAAAGAGGTAATATTTCAGAAAACTGTACTTCAGTGAAATACACAGTATACTTTGATATTTGAGAATCACGGCTTTTCTCTACAAGAATATAGATAATATCCTCTCAAGTGTTTTGGCAGTTGTGTAATCTTAGTATTTACTTCTAAAATATTTATCAAGAATGAAACATATTGTTACTCAGATGCTTTCACTAGTTGGTGTGGGTTTTTTAAAAATAAGCTTGTGTACAGCTTGTTTCTTTCTTCTGATCTCTTCAGTAAAAAAAAAAAAAAGTTACTTTTCTTCTTAAAAAACAGTTCAATATTCTTGACTGGTTGCAAGCTACTACTCCAAACTATATTTTACAATATACCAAATAGAAGATTAGTCATATAGCAGTAGTGCTTATAGCTTATATTCCATTTTCTAGATTTTATACCTAGCAGTCCATAAGGTTTTGCTCTTCTGTAAATAGCCTTCTATTTACATCTGCTCACCACCAGATGTTATTATTTGACATGGCATTGTATATCATTGCCATGTAGGTGACATAAAAATTTATGTCCTATTCAAGAATGGTTGACAAATTCTACTTTCATTTCACAATGGATGAATGCAAATAACTTGGCCTTAATGTTTCAAAAACAAAGTTATTACTGTTTGGTATTCTTTTTGGCTTGAAAAGTGTTTGGCATTTTGTGCACACACAGACACACACAGATGCACTATATATATACATTTTTTTCTTTACTTTGCTAGTTTATCTTTATATAAGTTTTACTGCCTTTACAAAGCCTTGGGCTTCAATTCTCCTGTCTGAAGATCAGCATATTAGGCAAATAAGCATGGTTTTATTTTTCATTTGCATTGCTTATTTCCAATGCATGATTTTTTTCTCTCTACAGCACTAAATTATCAGGCCTCTGATTGATGCACTTGCTGTCCTGCATACTGATCTGGAACAGAATATCTCATTTGTCTTCACAATTTCATCTTTCATAGACTGAGCCATTTCCAAACACATCAGATTATATCATTTCAGAGATTAGATATTTACTTCTTTTCAGCCTCAGGCCTCTCTGTACATGAACTACTCTATTTTGTGTAATCTATTTACTTTCAGGCATAAAATATATTTTAGACCTTACTTTAAATATTGCATGGAATTGGCAATGTGCTCCTACACAGTGTTTTGATTTTAAAGTGTTAGTGGATGCTTTAACATTTAAGAAGCACAGGAAGACGGTGAAGGGCTGAGGCTATAACAGAACCTTCCCTTGTCCTAGCAACCTATTTTGAGCAAGTGCTTGAAAATGCTTTTTTGACTGATTCCAATAGAATGACTTTTGTATATTATGAAAAATAAGCATCTTCACCAGATACCAAGATTGACTTTGAAAGTATATGAACCCATGGATTATATCTTCCAGATTTGACTTAATAATCTGTTTTTCCAACTCTGAATCTCAGTTACAAATATAATAAACCAAGACAAGCATTATTCTGGGCTTTCCTGATGGCTCAAATGGCAAAGAATCTGCCTACCAGGCAGGAGACCTGGGTTCAATCCCTGGATTGGGAAGATTCCCTAGAGAAGGGAACAGCTACCCACTCCAGTATTCTGGCCTGGAGAATTGCATGGACAGAGGCACGGCAGGCTGCATTCCATCGAGTAGCATTATTCTAAGCAGGTAGAGGGATTCAATCTTGATTTTTTAAGATATTACAGTATTCTTGACTTCAGTTAAAATCACAGTACTGGTGCTAGCCAAAAAAATATCGGAGAACATTTAATTAGCCCAAACTGTTTCCATAGCCATCTACTCCAAATTAAAGGATTAGTTAATGAAAAAGAAAAGACAGATTATAAAGGAAATGAGTTTAGTTTGAGAAGCTGTGCCAGAGAACTCGATCTCAGATCAAGTCATCATGAGGTGAAACCACTGAGCTTTCTTTAATGCTGAGAATCTGAAGGTAGATTTGCACCTGCTTCCTGGTCAGTCCCAGGGATGCTGCATGTTTCATGAGGAAGCTGCTCTACCTCTCACAGTACGGCAGAAGTAGGTATCAATAGGAGCATGACTGGTGGATCTAGGAATTGGGGAGCAGGAGAAAACCTCCTGAGATTCCTGGGGCACCAGAGTGGAATAGGAGAGCGTCTGAAAGTTTTATGCGACTCTCCTAAAAGATATGAAATGTTGCCCCAAGTGTAACCCTCAGGTTCAAAAGTGGTATGATAGACAAAGCACTGGTGGATCCAGTATGGACCTGCCTGTCAGAGGTCAGAAGAGGAGAGACTATATATAATGTATGCTCAGTCACTCAGTCATGTCCAACTCTGCAGCTCCCGCCAGACTCCTCTGTCCATGGGATTCTCTAGGCAAGAATACTGGAGGGTTGTCATTTCCTGCTCCAGGGGATCTTCTTGACCCAAGGATTGAATCCTCTCCTCCTGCATCTCCTGTATTGGTAGGCAGACTCTTTACCACTGAGCCACCTGGGAAACCTATTATATATAATGGCCTAATGGAAAAAGACTACACATAAGTAACTACATCTTGCCATAGGACTTCGATTAAGATCTAAAAAGATACTTTTTCTTCTCAAAGGTGATGAATTTGTACATTCCTTCCCTTTCCACTTTAACTATTTAAACTTAAGTGACTGATGAAGTTATTCCACTAAGTTTACTAAAAGTGACTAAATGAAATTTTCCTATTATACTTAAGAAACACACTGTCACACACTGTTCTTAAGAGCTCAGATTCAGGAACAAGGTCTGATAGGTTCAAATCCTAGCTTTGCCTAAGATTTGTGACATTAGGCAAGTCACATTATCTCTCTGTGTCTCTGTTTCCTCCTATACAAATTGGTGTGAAATAGTGATTTACTTATACTATTGTGAGAATTAAATGAGTCACACACATGCTTAGAAAAGTACCTATGGAAAGTATTATATATATATATATTATCAATGTCATTATTATTCATCAGATGGAATGGGTGCTGAAGCTAGAAGTTACTGTTACAAAGTGTACTTTTTGCAGACCAAGTTTGGGCTTTTAAATTAAATGTGTAAATGCTACATAGTGATATTAACATTATATATATATATAGAATTTTAGAGAAGAAATAACATTAAAGATTATTTAATTCAAGACTTATTTTTAAAGACAAGGTGAATGATATTTAGAAAGGTTGGATAATGGCTATGGAGCTAATAAATCTCAGAACTGGAATTCAAACCCAGGTCATTCAACGTGCCAGGTACTACACTGTATTTGAAAATGCAACAGTATGCAAGGCCCAAATAGGTCTTACCTCACAGAGTTTACAACATATCAGGAAAGATAGCTGGAAAGGCGGTGGTGTGTTACAATGGGAGAAACATGTGGTACAGTATTCCTAGGAGCCAATTAAGGCTTTCAAAGAAAGCGACTTGTGATTCGTTTCTTATATGATATAAACCAATACAATATTGTAAAGTAAAATAATAATAATAATAAATAAATAAATAAAATAAAACACACAAAAAAGAAAGTGACTTGAAGCTGAAATCTACCTGAGAAGTGGGAGTTAGACGGACGAAGGGGTATAATTAAAATACCTAAGGTCAAAGGAGAGCTGTGAAAGTGGCTTCAGAGTTGAGAAGAAGCAGAATTTGTTCTAAGAGTTGATATAGATTTTGTATATTTTAGCAAAGAATGTAGGAAAAGGGGGTGAATAGAAGTAGTAATATGGTGAGATTCTTTAGTGATATTGTAAACTATGGTTTATAGCATACTAAAAAGCAGAGACATTACTTTGTCAACAAAGGTCCCTCTAGTCAAGGCTACGGTTTTTCCAGTAGTCATGTATGGATGTGAGAGTTGGACTATAAAGAAAGCTGAGCACAGAATTGATGCTTTTGAACTGTGGTGTTGGAGAAGACTCTTGAGAGTTCCTTGGACTGCAAGGAGATCCAACCAGTCCATTCTAAAGGAAATCAGCCCTGGGTGTTCATTACAAGGACTAATTTTGAAGCTGAATCTCCAAAATTTTGGCCACCTGATGTGAAGAGCTGACCCATTTGAAAAGACCCTAATGTTGGGAAAGATCGAAGGCAGGAGGAGGAAGGGGACAACAGAGGATGAAATGGTTAGATGGCATCATCGACTCAATGGACATGAGTTTGGATAAACTCTAGGAGTTGGTAATGGACAGGGAGGCCTTGCATACTGCAGTTCATGGGATCACAAACAGTTGGACATGACTGAGCAATTGAATTGAACTGAACTGAAACTATGGTAAGAAATTTGGGCTTAATCCTAAAGGCAAGGAAAAGTATCAAAGCTTTTAAGCAGAGAGTCAAAATAGATTTTCACTGTTGGAGACTCTTTCTAAAAACCACAGAAGAGACTGGGAAGGAAAAGATGAATCAGAGAGACCATTTAAGGGACAGTTGCACTTAAGAAAGAAAGCTAGATCTTCTGTCTAAAATTCTTTGTTCTTTTGAAGGCTATCACTGTAGAAAAGCAAGAAAAAAAAATTGGAATAAGAAAAATAAAGAGACTATACTATTTTTGCTCCCCTTAATAGATGTTCAACTCTTTTCATATAGATCACAGATTGTTAGTGAGAAATGACTTTGAGAAAACCAGCCTTTAAATTGTAGAGACAGGATACATGTCTTGCTCACATTCTATTAAATGGCAGAGTCAAAACTAAACCACAGATCTAACCTGTCAGCCTATCCCCTCCACCACAACATACTGAAATAAACTCCCTAGAAGGAAGACAGAACCATGGCAGTTACTGCTACTGCTAAGTCACTTCAGTTGTGTCCGACTCTGTGCGACCCCATAGACAGCAGCCCACCAGGCTCCCCCGTCCCTGGGATTCTCCAGGCAAGAACACTGGAGTGGGTTGCCATTTCCCTCTCCAATGCATGAAAGTGAAAAGTGAAAGTGAAGTCGCTCAGTTGTGTCCAACTCTTAGCGACCCCATGGACTGCAGCCTACCAGGCTCCTCTGCCCATGGGATTTTCCAGGCAAGAGTACTGGAGTGGGGTGCCATTGCCTTCTCCGACCATGGCAGTTACCCAGGGACAAAAAGACCCAGAATTTTGAGAAGATTTATCCTGAAAAGAGAAGCTTTAACAAACCCTGGTGGCCCAGCCATTTGCCAGAGCCTATGAAAAGTTGTTTCTCTGGAGGCTTTTGCCCTGAGTTTTGTCATATGGTCCTCTCTCCTCACAAGAAAATTCTCATCTAAAATTAGTTAAGATTAAATCTCAGTAAATAATGTAATTCAGTATGAAAAATAGTCTAATAATACATTTATTATAGACAACCATAATGAGTTACCAGTTGTTCTCAATCTAATTGGTAAGTAGTTCCAATAGTTAGGGAGAAAATTATATTAAGCTGAAGTCTTCCTGCCTATAATTTCTCCTAACTGGTCTGATGTCTTCCAAGTGCCCTTAAATGCATCTTGTCAATAAGCAGGGAGGAATTAAGAAAACTCTGCCTCTTACAGCCTTCAAAACTAAGCTTTGGCTCATCTACCAGTTCACCAGAAAACACTGGGAGTTGAACCTGGATTTGGCAAATGAGCTCAGTTAATTCAGTTCACTTTAGGAGCAGATTTTTTATTTAAAATAACTCAGTTCTCTAAGTGTGCTTCCCTGGTGGCTCAGATGGTAAAGAATCTGCCTGCAATGCAGGAGACCTGGGTTCAATCCCTGGATCTGGAAGATCCCCTGGAGAAGGAAATGGGAACCCACTCCAGTATTGTTACCTAGAGAATTCCGTGGATAGATGTGCCTAGCAGGCTACAGTCCATGGGGTCCCGAAGAGTCAGACACAACTGAGCAACTTTCATTTTCACTTTCTTTCAGTTCTCTAATAGAGACTGTTTAAGATATGAACAACAAAGACATTAAATGCCCCAGAGTCACAGGAAACACATTCAGAGACAAGGCCTAGAAGCACACAGCAGTGACAACTAACCAAGCACCTGCTCCACTGCAACCCCTGGTTCTCTGAAGCCTTTCTGGAAGTGGACAACACCTCAGGTAGCCAAGGTAGGTTGCGTGTGCTTCAGTCATGTTTGACTCTTTGACACCTTATAAACTATAGCCCTCCTTGTTCCTCTGTCCATGTGATTTTCCAGGCAAAAATATTAGAGTTAGTTACCATGCGTTTCTCCAGGGGATCTTCCTGACCCAGGGATCAAACCCATGTCTCCTGCATTGGCAGGGAGAATTTTTACCACTAGAGCCACCTGGGAAGGTCACTTGTACCATTAGCCTAATAGGACTAAGACAGAATGAGCATGATAGTGACACAGTGACAAAATTCCCATATATTCTAGAACTGCATTCAACTTGAGGCTTGGTTGGAATTTATAAACACCCATCTCTTTTACTGAGTTCCCAAATCCTGCTCATCCCTGCAGTAAATAAGCCTCCTTTAGGCCTGGATGTGAAGGGAAAAGATTCAAATCTAAGATCCTCTGCAGATTATGCAAGTTTGGGTGTTCTCTTAGGAGAATGTCAAAATCTAAAATAAACTTGCCTTAAAACCCCAGACACTTTCCATAAAACAGGAATAGTCTTTAGCCAAAGGATTATTTACAGAAATACTATTATAAATATTGGCAAATTTTTAATCCAAAAAACCCAAATACTTTATTCACAGTTTCACTGTGAATTCACTTATTGCTGAATTCAGTATTCAATCCTCAGGATAGAGCCAGGGAAAAAGATTTCAGAGACTAGTGTTCCAATGGTGAATAACAAAAGCATCTATAATCCCTGACCTCCACAGCTCCAAGAGTTCACTTGATCGATTTTTGTTTTTATAGAAATAATATAGTGACACGCAAAAATGATTCCAGGATATGCATTTGCTAGTCTAAGTACTTAACAGCAAGGAGATCAAACCAGTCAATCTTAAAGGAAACCAATCCTGAATATTCATTGGAAGGACTGAGGCTGAAGCTGAAGTTCCAATACTTTGACCATCTGTTGTGAAGAGCCAACTCATTTGAAAAGACCCTGATGCTGGGAAAGATTGAAGGCAGGAAGAAAAGCGGCTGACAGAGGTTGAGATGGTTGGATGGCGTCATCAATTCAATGGATATGAGTTTGAGCAAACTCTGGGAAATAGTGAAGGACAGGGAAACCTGCGTGCTGCAATCCATGGGATTGCAAAGAGTTGGACACAACTGAGTGACTGAACAACAGCAAATGTTATCATGTGTGTGTGTGTGTGTGTGTGTTTGTGTGTGCACGCATGTGCACAGACACATGCAGGGACTAAGCACTAGGATTTGCCACATTTCTGGGACAAAAGATATCAAGTTCTTTCCCAGTCCACCCTGGATAATACCCAGTTCAGTTCACAATGATTAGGTTCAGCTGATACCTCCTCAAGGATCATTAGCTCTTCTATCCAAAAGGTAGTAGAGGGGGCTATTGTTTCCAATTCTTCATTCCATCTTAGCTAGAGAATAATGCTTAATACTCATTTTGCCATATGACTTTGCTGAAACTCCCATAAGAGTAAGCCAATGTGACTTGGCCATGTGATTTGCTTCAGCCTTTACATTAGCAAATGTAATGTGAAAAGAGGTTTTAAACACAATTGGCTTCTGGCATATGTACCATCGTGATGAGAAAAACATGCCCCTAGGAGTTACTCATCCCAGAATGAGTTATGCGGAGCAGAACATAACCCACCCTATAACCTAGAGCCTAGACCAGCAGGAGCCTCCCCAACCCATATACTCATAAGGCACAAAAATAAATGTCTATTGTTGTAAACTGCTAACAGCTTGTAAGCTTTTATAAAGTTATTTGTTCTATAGCCTTATTTCTGCAGTAATATACAAGATTTTCCAGAATTAAATTAACAGTTCTGAAAAAACACACTCAAATTCAAAGGATATATAATTCCACACAAGCAAGTGAATGAGAAAAATAATCTTTATATTGTGTAAATAAGCTACATGAATTTAAACAGTCAATTAAATCATATACACATTTTTACTTTATGTATATCTTTCAGTAAGAGAAACAGATTGAAATGTGAAAGAAAATCCAAAAAAATAAATTAAAAAACAGGTTATCTAGTCAGGCCACTAATAAATACTAGCTGAAACCACACACTAGACTCTATCCTGCTATAAAATTCTTACTAAAAACCACAGTTTCTTTAAGATGAGTCAACCTTTCCTGATTTCTTCAGGAAAAATTTTGGTGGAAAATATTGCAATTTACTACAGATAATGTGTGTTGCTTTTATAATAATTGTAATGGTAGATGTTTTAATGGAGGGAGATGGTCCTTATCTCTAATAAGCTACTGAGCACTTTTTAAACTCAAAAAAAAAAAAAAAAGTTACTGAGCTGACACATAAAATGGCCAATTTAATCATTTTAGACAAAACAAGAATCAATGGGAAATTCTGTACAATAAATTCAGTGGTAGAAAACTGCATCAAATGTCAAGGGAAGTGAAGTGGCTGGATCATAGATTTATCACAAATTCCTGGGGCTAGAAAAACCAAAGGATAAAGTACTACTCTATCTCCACCATGTACCAAGCCTTTCAAGTATAAGGATTCAAGAGCTATCTCCCATTTCCTGGGGCCCTGGATACAGGCTCTCCCAATAATTTACCAGACAGGGGCAAGCCTTGTCTTGAGAGATTGACAGGGATTACCCAATTAGTCACAAATCATGAATGCCCACCTACTCAGATCACTTTCCCAATATCAACTCTCAGAATCATGTAGAGTCTAACAACCTGTATTTGTCCTAACTCATCACTTCCTCTGACCTCATTTTTGTCTCAAGGAAATCTGCTCATTCTCCACAAAAACTCTTTCTCTAGTTTACCTTAAAAACCCACTGCCCTTTTAAATTTTTTGATGACAGACTCTAGTGGCTCATTAGATCCAGTGCAGACATTAAGCCAAGAATAATCCTCCCAGTGTGGCAAAGAAAGGACAAGTACAAAATTTAAGGTCTGTATTGAAATAGTCTAGCTCTCTAAATCATGTCAAAGATATCTTAGGCCACTTAAACCATGTAACAAAACTAAGTGATAGGTGTTTTCCTACCTGCTTTTCCATCAAAGAAATGGAAATTCAGAGAGGCTAAATAACTTGGGGCTTCTCTGATAGCTCAGTTGGTAAAGGATCCACCTGCAATGCAGGAGACTTGGGTTTGATCCCTGGGTCAGGAAGATCCCCTGGAGAAGGGAGAGGCTACCCACTCCAGTATTCTGGCCTAGAGAATCAGACAAAACTGAGCAATTTTAACTTCAAATAACTTATCCAAATTCACAAAACTAATAAATGATGATGCTAGAATTTGAATTAAGTATCTTTTAAAAATACAGTTCAGATCCCAAGCTTCCTACTGTCAGCCTCGACTGCGCATGCTCTTCGCCTAGTGTGGGCCACAAGTTCAACCCTGCAGGAACCAAGCGGCTGCAACGCCGAGCGGAGGAGGCAGGAACCCGAAGGCAAGCAGGAGCTGGGTGGGGACCATGGCCGGGACCACTGTCATGGCCGCGATCGCCGTCACCGAGGCAATGAAGTGCAAGATCCAGGTTCTGCAGCAGCAGGCCGATGATGCAGAGGAGAGGGCCAAGCGCCTCCAGCAGAAAGTGGAGGGAGAAAGATGGGCCCGAGAACAGGCTGAGGCTGAAGTGGTCTCCTTAA
>NW_011478566.1:3573-5720 GCF_000754665.1 Bison bison bison | reverse complement strand
CTTTCTCACTTTTGGAAGGTAACATTTCAGCTTAATGCATATTGCCTTCTCCAGAGAGAAAGGGAAAAGGTTTGGGCCTGCCTTACTGAGAGCCTAGCAGCCCAGAGAAAGGCTCCATTTGGGGAAACCTCATTGCCCTGTAAAAAGTACCTGCCAAAGCAGAAAGATGATTCCAGAAGGAGTTAGCCAAAAAAAAAAAAAAAAATGCTGTTCAGGTTTTCAGCTTTACGGTATCTTTGGACAACTTTTTTAACTTTTTTTTTTTTTTTCATCAGAAGTGACCAAACAATTAAGATGGTAAAACCTCTGAGACCAAATCCTTGTCCCAGCTCTACCCTGTTCCCAACTGCTCACAGAATGGATCATGTGCCCCTTATATTGAAGTGACCACTTATTTGCTCTCCTGCCTCCTTGAAAGAAAGGAAAGAAAATTATGTTTTGCCACTGATTTAGCCATATGAAACTCATCTCATCACCCTTTTCTGGGTCTGAAGCTGCTGTCTCTAAAAGTGCCATCTCACTGTGCTTTGTGTCCGTTAGTGCTGGAGAAATCTTGAAAGCGTATGTACAAAACTTGTAAATTTTTATATTTTGGAACTTTGCTTCTTTGGGGTTGAGGCAAACTGGTCACCCCTCTGCCTGTGAGAGCTCTCTACAGTCTGTGGGCTAGCAGTGTGCTGATCTTTTAAAGTTTCTTTCCCTACCCAATCCCCCTTTTTTGATGAGGTTTCAGTGAGGTCTGTTAGGGGTGCATCCTGCAGCTTAATTGGCTTAAAATGTTCTCTCCTTTGGTGTGGTCTCTTTGGGAACCAATTGGGAGGAAAAAAACCAATAGTGTAACTGTTTTGATACTGAAAACTGATAAATGTCTTTTTGAAATAACCAGTCCCTCCAAAATAAATAAATCCAATATGACAAAAAAAAAATAAAATAAAATAAATAAAAATAAAAATACAGTTCATATAAATCAGTCCCTTATTTTACAGGTATATCAGGACAATGCAGCTGGAAGGAAAAAGTCAACGACTGATTTGTAATCTTTGCTCTTGCCTCAAGGAAACCTGAAGAGTTAATCCCTGATTGAAATCTTCTTAGGTGACGAGACCTCCAGAGTTGGGGCTTCCATGAACTGAGAAGTTCTGTCCTCACACACTTTTGCTTTTTGTGACTACATACCTTGAAGTGTGGAGTGCCCAGGACATTAGTAAGCTGTGTGTTGAAGATAAAAGACCTCCACTATGTTGTCACCATGGATGTTGCATCTGTATCTCTTCTTAAAGCTAAGCACATATGGTGATGGATAAAATCCATGGATCTTGTGAGTTTGATTGTCAGTATGAACCCAATGCCAAGCTGCTGGTTTAGTACAATGGATTTTTCAAAGGCCAGAGAGGCTAATTTTGTCCCATAGCAAGCCCAGTGCAGAATCTTGATAAATATGGCCTCATGCCTCCTAAATCAATGGCTTCATGCTCTCTACTACATAACTACGACTCAAATGACTTCAATGTACCAAAATCATGCTTTTTTAAATTAGGTGAGGTTCTATATATATATTTCAGAAAACATTCTGTACTGGAAATAGTATTGCCTTTTTCTAGACCTTCCATATCATGTATTGTCTATATGGTACTTTTGGAAACTTAATTATCTTCTGCCTGATGTTCCTCTCTAACTGTTCCATGTCACACTTCCTTCCCCACTCACTAGACAGTGAATTATTAAAGGGCAAGAAACACAACTTACATTTCTCTAATCACTTTTAGTAGTGCCTACCTAGTCTCAGTTCAGTTCAGTCGCTCAATCATGTCCGACTCTATATGACACCATGAACCTCAGGACACCAGGCCTCCCTGTCCATCACCAACTCCCGAGTACACCCAAACTCAAGTGCGTCGAGTCGGTGATGCCATCCAGTCATCTCATCCTCTGTTGTCCCCTTCTCCTCCTACCTTCTATCTTTCCCACCATCAGGGTCTTTTCAAATGAGTCAGCTCTTCGCATCAGGTGACCAAAGTATTGGAGTTTCAGCTTCAAGATCAGTCCTTCCAATGAACACCCAGGATGGATCTCCTTGCAGTCCAAGGGACTCTCAAGAGTCTTCTCCAACACCACAGTTCAAAAGCATCAATTCTTCGGTGCAGATG
>NW_011478566.1:0-340 GCF_000754665.1 Bison bison bison | reverse complement strand
CTTTGGAACTCTGCATTCAAATAGATGTATTTTTCCTTTTCTCCTTTGCCTTTTACCTCTCTTCTTTTCCCAGCTATTTGCAAGGCCTCCTCAGACAACCATTTTGCCTTTTTGCATTTCTTTTTCTTGGGGATGGTCTTGATCCCACCTCCTGCACAATGTCACAAACCTCCGCCCATAGTTCTTCAGGCGTTCTGTCTATCAGATCTAATCCCTTGAATCTATTTCTCACTTCCACTGTATAATCCTAAGAGATTTGATTTAGGTTATACCTGAATGGTCTAATGGTTTTCCCTAATGTCTTCAATTTAAGCCTGAATTTGGCAATAAGGAGTTCATG
>NW_011478565.1:13939-15235 GCF_000754665.1 Bison bison bison | reverse complement strand
ATGGTTGACTGAGGAGGCCTTACAAATAGCTGAGAAAAGAAGGGAAGTGAAAGGCAAAGGAGAAAAGGAAAGATATATCCATGTGAATGCAGAGTTCCAAAGAATAGCAAGGAGAGATAAGAAGGCCTTCCTCAGCAATTAATGCAAAGAAATAGAGGAAAATAATAAGAATGGGAAAGACTAGAGATCTCTTCAAGACAATTAGAGATACCAAGGGAATATTTCATGCAAAGATGAACACAATAAGGAAATAAATGGTAGGGACTTAACAGAAGCAGAAGATATTGAGAAGAGGTGGGAAGAATACACAGAAGAACTGTACAAAAAAGACCTTCGTGACCCAGATAATCATGATGGCGTGATCACTCACCTAGAGCCAGACATCGTAGAATGCAAAGTCAAGTGGGCCTTAAGAAGCATTACTATGAACAAAGCTAGTGGAGGTGATGGAATTCCAGCTGGGCTATTTCAAATCCTAAAAGATGATGTCGTTATAATGTTGCCCTAAATATGCCAGTAAATTTGGAAAACCAAGAAGTGGCCAGGCCACAGGACTGGAAAAGGTCAGTTTTCATACCAAAAGGTCAGTTTTCATACCAAAGTTTTAATACCAGTTTCCAATACCAAAAAAAGGCAATGCCAAAGAATATTCCAACTACTGCACAATTGCACTCATCTCACATGCTAGCAAAGTATTGCTCAAAATTCTCTAAACTAGGCTTCAACAGCACATGAACAGAGAATTTTCAGATGTACAAGCTCTATTTCAAAAAGGCAGAGGAACCAGAGATCAAATTGCCAAAATATGTTGGATTACAGAAAAAAAAAAAAGAGAGAGAGAAAGAATTCCAGGTAAACATCTACTTCTGATTTATTGACTACACTAAAGCCTTTGACTGTGTGGATCACAACAAACTGTGGAAAATTCTTCAAGAGATAGGAATACCAGACCACCTGAATTGCCTCCTGAGAAACCTGTATGCAGGTCAAGAAGTAACTGCTAGAACTGGACACAGAACAATGGACTGGTTCCAAATTGAGAAAAGACTATGTCAAAACTGTATATTGTCAACCTGCTTATTTAATTTGTATACAAGGAGATCCAACCAGTCCATTTTGAAGGAGATCAGCCCTGGGATTTCTTTGGAAGGAATGATGCTAAAGCTGAAACTCCAGTACTTTGGCCACCTCATGCGAAGAGTTGACTCATTGGAAAAGACTCTGATTCTGGGAGGGATTGCGGGCAGGAGGAGAAAGGGATGACAGAGGATGAGATGGCTGGATGGCATCACTGAC
>NW_011478565.1:9017-11449 GCF_000754665.1 Bison bison bison | reverse complement strand
TTATTGATTTGATTTTTCTCCCTTGGTTTCTTGATGAGTCTGGCTAATGGTTTGTCAATTTTATTTATCCTTTCAAAGAACCAGCTTTTGGCTTTGTTGATTTTTGCTATGGTCTCTTTTGTTTCTTTTGCATTTATTTCTGCTCTAATTTTTAAGATTTCTTTCCTTCTACTAACCCTAATTACTTTGCAATATTGTGTTGGTTTTTGTCATACATCAACATGTATCAGCCATAGGGATACATATGTCTGCTCCCTCTTGACCCTGTCCCACCTCCCACCCCATCCTACCCTTCTAGGTTGCCACAGAACACCAGTTTGAGCACCCTGAATCATAGAGCAAATCCCCACTGACTATCTATTTTACATATGGTCATGTATATATTTTCATGCTACTCTCTCCATTCCTACCACCCCCTCTTCCCCCTGTCCAATATCCACAAGTTTGTTCTCTGTGTCTGCATCTCCATTGCTGCTCTGCAAATAGGTTCATTAGTACCCTCTGTGTAGATTCCATATATATGTGTCACTTTAATCTAGTGAAATTCAAAACAGTTTCTAATGGTGAACTGGTTTTATATCCAACTATTTTAGGTATATGATTCATCTCACTAAAATATATAATGATCAATGCAGTCATTTAAGTTATAAACTCTGGGCTTATTTAATGTAAGTTTTTATTTTAAAAGGAGCTTTGAAAAATTCAGAATATATAATCAAATAATTATTTCATTCCAAAGAATAGTAAGGCAAACAATGATTCATTCTTTTTTTTATTCTTACCATAATAATTTTCTGGGATTGTTTTCATCAACAATATTACATTTACATTTTTTGCATGAAAATCCCCAAATGGCAGAAATCCCTTACTCCCTAGACTGGGTAAAATCCCTCTCTTATATGTTTTAATAACACTATGGACCTCTCTGCCAGTTAGAATTTTAGTTATTTGTGTGATTCTTTGATTAATGTATGCTTTCTAGCCAACAAAAACAACTACAGAAAACATTTAACTTTTAGAAGGGAAATATAGCAATTGTTTTTATTAGCACAGTGCCTTGCATATAGTAACTGCTCAACAAGTATTTGTTGTATTATTGAATGAATCAAGTGTTTGATATTTTTCATAATACTTAGCATTATCATGCACAATGCTGAAAGTATAGTAACATTGTCAACTCACTTTACCCTATTGCTTGATGTTGGAACTTAGTTTGAACATTGAAAACAACAGAAAGATCAAGATTTCCACATTTGCTTTGCAACCAGAAACTGGAATTTAGAGTTTTAAATTTTAAGAAACAGAAGATTCAAGAGAATACAGTATCTAGAAGTGCTGAAAATGTAGATAAATGAGAACTTCAAACGAAATACAGTAGATGTAATTTTACTCAAAAAAAAAAAAATGAAAAGTGGAACATTAGACTTAACATAGTATTGTTTAAATATGAGTTTACACATTTAACATACAATGCACATAACATACATCCCCAAGTTTTGAAGACATTGAATAGGATAAATGAAAAGAACACTAAAACTATACTGGGCCTACCTGCATTTTATTTTGAGGATTTAGAGTACACTTTAAGATCTTACAATGCCCCAGAATCATCACTATAAACACCAGTTATCATTGCCTTCCAAACTGTCTGGTTAAAGCTATTTGATGAAATGTTCCAGTTAGGAGAGCATTATCTTAAAGCTTTCTCATAGTAACAGACCTAGTTATGACTGGAAGGAAGGAATTTGAGGGCGATCCTCATTAACATATATGCAGGTTCTTTCATTCACAGGTATCAAAACAGAATTCAACTGGGAATGAATTTGTGCACATTCATATTTGTGTTTGGCAGAAGGATGGACACCCTCCAGAAGGTCTGGTCTGTATATGGGTTTTGCATTTCAAGTTGCCAGATCCTAATTGTCAGGCATTATGAGAAACTTTTTAATCTCTGTTCTGATTTTTATGGTGTTATGATGTCTCTTTCCTTCATCTGTTACTCTAAAGTTAAGCAAATTCAATATACTTTCATTTAGTTATTATTTCCAAAGTTGCTGTTATGTAGTTAGAATAGGGAAACAGAGTCAAAGATGGCAGTCAGAGGAAGCAACAACTAGAAGAACCACATGGAAGGCAAACAAAGAAAAGAAAAATACCTCAAAAAAGAGAAACTGTGGGTTGGAGTGAGGACCTCTAATGGGAAAACACACCCAAAACACTCCCTTCCCTGATTGATCTCAGGCTTAAGCTTTATTTTGCATGGAGCAGAATCAATCAGGCTCTGGGGACCGCTTAGGGGAGGGAATAAAACACATAAGAAGGGAAACCAAGACAAGTTTACCTATTTTTTCCTCACATGGTAGAAGGAGTGAGGGATTGCTGTGAGATTTATTTTATAATAATACTCATCTCATTCAGGAGGGCTCCACCCT
>NW_011478565.1:5235-6512 GCF_000754665.1 Bison bison bison | reverse complement strand
TTCTCTGAAAGAATGGCTTTCCTGATAATCCATTGTGATAGTGATTAATTTTGATGAATTTTGCCATTTCTCTTCCAAGACATAGAATCTCTTCCCTGAACACTGGTTCTTTGCCAAGGCCTAATGTGACACGACTGAGCAGCTGAACTGAACTGAATGCCTATAGATTTCCTTCCCTGATGCCACATTTCTAACTGCTTATTTGAATCTCCAAATGTCAGCTGTTTACGACTTCCCCACTGCTATGGTCAGATGACTTACCAAGGTATGCTGTTAATCCATGTTGTAGCTCTCTTTTGCCAACTATCATACTAAACTCATCCCCTTCTTTAAACAATTTTTATCCTGAAGAATTGTTTTCCACAACTTTCACAACTTTTACCCCTGAAAAATTTTCTCTCAAGAATTGTTCTTTTTAAATGTATATTGCAGGTTTGAGAAGCTAATACCGTAATAATAATAGAAGTTTGTTTTTTTTAATTTATTAACTACAGAAATATATACACTGACCCATTTGACTCATGAACAGCCATAATGTGTAGATACTCTTATTCTGAGTTTATAGATGAGAAAACTAATAGTTAAAGAGTTTAGCTAGTTAGTATAAGCAACAGAAGTAGGAACTGGTCTAACTTCAGCTTCCATTTCCTTCTAGTCATCTCCATTCCATAGTGGTAACTGTGACATCTCCATTTTGTCACAAGATGTGATGGATATGTATTAAATCTAAAGTTTAATATCATCTAACATCATTAAAGTCATGCGTGCACACACACACACACACACACTTTTCTGAGTTCTTAGGTTTAATGGACCAATCAGAACAAACAGCTTTTATTCCAGTTTGGAAATGGGGATTCCATTGCTTTTTTTGTGCTGATATTTTATTGAGTGAGTTCAATCTAAGATGTAGTCATTTCCTGCAGGAAATTATGACTTGGCTAAATAATAACTGTCTTAAGAATAAATGTTCATGACCCCAAGGATATTACAATTGTATAATTGCCATGAATTACAAAGATGCCTACAGGATTCTGACTCATATTCAAATAAAAAATAGGTCTCTAAAATAAAACTGAGTACATATATCAACAATATATAAATGTATATTTGGGAAGACTCAAAGAAAAGAATTTAAGTTGGCATGTATGTATATATGGAAAAAAAGAAGGAGCTAACATCTTCTAAAATCCAAACCAGACTCAGAGGCCTCACTGAATTTAAAAAAAAAAAAAAAAAACCTTTCAGATAGTGGCATTTCTAGTTTTACATTCTTC
>NW_011478565.1:4058-5135 GCF_000754665.1 Bison bison bison | reverse complement strand
TTGTGCTTCTGGATCACAGCTAGATCCAGCCACTCCAATTCTTCCATTTGTTTGGCCCAGTTATTTTGTGTGACTTTTCTTTATGAAGTGAACAATAGCAAGTATTTTAAATTTTAAGCAATATCTATGAATATGCATAGTAGGTGACAGGTTTATGGTACGTCTAGATCAAGGTTTCTCAGCAGTGTCACTATTCACACATGGAGCCAGACAATTCTTTGTTGTGGAGAGTTGTCCTCTACATTGTAAATGTTTAACATCATCAGTGGTCTCTACCCATTAGATACCAAACAACTTGCATCCCAGGTGTGATATTCAAAAGTGTCTCTAGACATTTCTAAATGTCCCCTCTAAGACAACATATTAATAACCCCCAGGTGAATACCACTGCTCTTCACAGAAAATTAGTCACCTACATTTCTTCAATTACTCCTTCAACAAATTTTCTTTCTCTTCCAATGGGGTAATTGGTTATCTATGGCCCATACTTGTTACTGTTTGGAAATTTTGGAGTACAGTTGTAGAATGAAAGCTTTGCACTCTGTGGACTGGATCTTACTATTAATTCAACTTGTACATTAAATAAATCCGTAAATATTCATTTGAGTGTTTATTCTAATGTTCCCAGACATGGACACATACACACCCACACACAGAAGCAATAAAATATACAGTTTATGTCTTCTATGCACATGACCACATCTCCATTCAGGACTGCATATGTGTGATTAAACAATTATTTAGTATATTAAAATATATTAATTAAAACATTTAAAATTTATTTGTTTCTCCCTTTATCCTTTTCTCTGACAAATACTTCTTTAAGAGTCAATGGTGGCAGGAATGGAGAAGGGAATCCTACATGGAGAACTCATTTAGCTGCTTAGCCCAACAGCATAAATTTGATCTTGTAATTAGTATTCAACTCAGCATCTTGGACAGAAACGAGTGTAACAGCCAAGAGGTGGTTTAAATCACATAAATCATAGATCAATGACAGAACCTGGAGTACTGGATAGATTACAAAAGTAAAGCTTTAGTTAAAAACAGATTAACTCTTTCCCTGCAGGAACTCTT
>NW_011478565.1:0-573 GCF_000754665.1 Bison bison bison | reverse complement strand
AATAAGGAGAACAACTACTGGACGTTACAATTTCTAGGCAACCAACTATGGTTTTGGCTATTTGCAGATTAGTATACCCTGTCCTTAAAGATATATTTTTCATTAGATAACAAAAAGTATACTCTTTATAAATTCTGAAATTCTTAGATTCTTTAGCATTATGTATTGTTTTTAAAGGCCAAGATATGGCCATCAAGACTGGAACAAACATTTTTGTGACCAATTATTTTAACTGCCAAATTACTTGTAGCAAGAGGATGTGTACTTATTTTGATTAAATAAGTTCTCTAGAATTGACACATACATTTTGTAAAAAGATTTACAGATTTAGAAAATTGACATCCCGCTTCCATAAATTATTTATAGATGCTACTACTTCTCCTATTCTTAAAGAGATTGGAATAGCAGACCACTTGACCTGCCTCCTGAGAAATCTGTAGGTCAAGAAGCAATAGTTAGAACTGGTCATGGAACCACAGACTAGTTCCAAGTCAGGAAAGGAGTACGTCAAGGCTGTATGTTGTCACCCAGCTTATTTAACTTATATGCAGAGTACATCATATGAAATGCTCA
>NW_011478564.1:8768-9202 GCF_000754665.1 Bison bison bison | reverse complement strand
TCTATTTCTTTGCAATGATCACTGAAGAAGGCTTTCTTATCTCTTCTTGCTATTCTCTGGAACTCTGCATTCAGATGTTTATATCTTTCCTTTTCTCCTATGCTCAAAATTCTCCAAGCCAGGCTTTAGCAATACATGAACCATGAAATTTCAGATGGTCAAGCTGATTTTAGATAAGGCAGAGGAACCAGAGATCAAATTGACAACTCACTGGATCATGGAAAAAGCAAGAGAGTTCCAGAAAAACATCTATTTCTGTCTTATTGATTATGCCAAAGGCTTTGACTTTGTGGATCACAATACATTGTGGAGAATTCTGAAAGAGATGGGAATACCAGACCACTTGACCTGCCTCTAAAGAAACCTGTATGCAAGTCAGGAGGCAACAGTTAGAACTGGACATGGAACAACAGACTGGTTCCAAATAGGAAAAG
>NW_011478564.1:3612-5703 GCF_000754665.1 Bison bison bison | reverse complement strand
TTTGAGATGTTTCTTGACATAATAGTGTATTACTCTAAACTTCCCTAGTATAACTCCTTTTGCTGCATCGCATAGATTTTGTACCATATTGTTTTCATGGTCATTTGCTTCTAAGCATTTTCTTGTATCTTTCTTTCTTTCTTTTTTTTTTTTAATTACTTCCTTCATTTCTTTAGTGATCTCTTGGTTACTTAGGATTGTATTATTTGACTTCCATGTATTTGCATTTTTTACATCCCCCCCCAATTGAGTTCTATTTTCATAGCATTGCAGAAAGAAAGGATGCTTGAAAAAAATTCAATTTTCTTAAATTAATTGCAGTTTGATTTGTGACCCAAAATGTGAGCTATCCTGAAGAATGTCCCATAGCACTTGAGAAGAAAATGTATTCTGTCACTTTTGGGAGGAATGTCTTAAAATATCAATAAAGTCTATTTGGTGCGGACATGCTCATGTGTGCTCAGTCTTATAAGACTGTTTGAGACCCCAGAGAGTGTAGTCTGACAATTCTCCAGGCAAGAATACTGGAGTGGGTTGCTGTTTCCTCCTTCAGGGAATCTTCCCAAGCCAGGGTTTGAACACTGATTTCCTGCATTAGCAAGAAAATTCTCTATCATTTGAGCCATCTGGATAACTATGTCATGTAAAACTTTTGTTTTCCCATTTATTTTCTTTTTGGATGACATATTCATTGGTGTAAGTGATGTGTTAAAGTCCCCATTACTCTTGTGTTATTGTTAATTTCCCCTTTGATAGTTGTTACTGTTTATCTTATGTATTGAATTCCTCCTATGTTGGGTGCATAAATATTTAAATTTGTTTTATCTTCTTCTTGGATTGATATCACGATCATTAATTATGTAGTAGCTTTTCTTGTCAATTATTTTAAGATCTTTTCTGATATAGATCACTCATCTATGGCATTGCTACTTCACTTTTCTTTTGATTTCTACTTGCATCAAATATAATTTCCATCTCCTGTCTTTCATTTTGTGTGTGTACCTAGGTCTAAAGTGGGTCTCTTATATGTAGAATATATATGGGTCTTATTTTTGTATCCATTCAATAGGTCTAAGATCATTAAATCAGCCGATAACCAAATGGGGCTTCCCTTGTATTTGATTAATACATGTTTCAACATGTTTGTCCTCGGCATTATTATGTGTGGGGCGCTCTGTGCTTCTTGGATTTCATTGACTATTTCCTTTCCCATGTTAGAGACGTCTTCAACCATAATTTCTTCAAGTCCTCATGTAATTTTGTCTAACTGCAGTCCATGGAGTCGCTAAGAGTCAGATACAACTGAAGCGACTTAGCAGCAGCAGCATGGTCTGCTTTCCTAGGGTGCAGGGTCATATTTCCTTCTTACTTCATTTGTCTTCCCTGAACAAATGAAGTTGCTCCTGGAGCTTCTGTAAGCTTCCTGGTAGGAGAAACTTGATATACCTCCAGAAATACCTGATCTCTGATAAGCACAGCTGAGTCTTTTCCCTCTGAAAGGCAGGGACACATCAGGTGGTTTGTTTGGGGGGCCTGTGAGCTTAATATGACATTAGGCAGCCTGTCTGCTGATTGACAGGGGTATGTTCCTGTCTTGCTGGTGGTTTGGCAAGAGGTAACCAGCATGGAAACCTGCCAGCAGTCATATGAACAAGGGTCTTGATGCTGATATGAATACTTCTGGGAGCACATGCACTGATTAATATCCCCTAGTCCAGGAAATCTCTGCCCAGTCCAGTGTCCTACAGGACAGCACTCCCACCTTGGACACCCAAGCCTGAGCTCTCACTGGGGACTCAAGTACCCATAACCTGCACCTGGTGGCAGGAAAAATAAAAGAAAATAAAAAGAAAAGACAGATTCCACCCAGAACAAATAGAGAAAACATTAGCAAACAAACAGCAACAAAAAGAGCAACATGACCAAACAGAAAGGATAAAACAAATAAACAAGCAACAACAGTAAAAAAGATAAAAACAGGACAAACAAAAAAATCCATGAGAACAAACAATTTAAAAAATGAAAACAGGCAATAAGGACTAAACTAACAAAAGCCAAAAAAAAAAAAAAAAAAAAAAAAAAAAAAAAAAA
>NW_011478564.1:0-493 GCF_000754665.1 Bison bison bison | reverse complement strand
TCAAACATGAAAATTTCTGTGTGATATGCTTTCTTTCTTGGCCTTGTTAATATACTTTTAATTTTTTTCATTTTTTTTAATTTATTGTAGAAGATATCTCTGACATCAAATTTTCTTATTTTTTTCTTCATGTGATAATGTCTTAATTTTCACTTTATTTGTGAAAAGTTTTTTTTTCTTTTTAACTCAATGTAGATTTTAGGGTAGAAATTTATTTTACCCTTTTTAAAAAACACTTTAATTATTTGTTTTATTAAAATTTCCCACCATTTTACAAACACCATGATTTCTGAGTTAAAATCTAATATCATTTTAATTTTTGTCACTTTTCTTTCTTTTTTTTTTAACCTTGGTTTTCCAACCAGTTAATTTTATGTGAATAAGTTTAAGCACCTTTTAATTTATTCTGTTCATGATTTATTGGATTTTCAGCCTACAAATATATGTCATTTTGAAAAATCTGAGAATGTTTCATCGATTATTTCTTCAAATT
>NW_011478563.1:26270-27740 GCF_000754665.1 Bison bison bison | reverse complement strand
CCTCCCTCTGCCCTCTGCCCTCCGCCCTCCACCCTCCACCCTCTGCCCTAGGACCAGCCTCCCTGAGGCACTGATGACTCCAGATCAGCTCGGATGGGGGATGGAGAGAAGTGCCAAGAAACCAGGTCCCGTTTCCACACGATCACCCCCCAAGGGAAGCAGCAAGGGCTGCTCTCCCGGTGGACACGCTCTGGCCTCCTCCTCAGCTACACTCGCCCCCCAGCCAGGGCGCGGGGCAGCCCCCACGCGGGGCCTCCGGTGGAGCGTAGGAACGTAGACCTCCTGCAGGCCAGGTGAGCCCCCGTCTGCCCCCACCTGGACCGGCTGGGTCCCGGAAGCCCCCACCCCGAGCCTGGGCCAGACAGCAGCCCGCTTTGGGCGGGGGGTGGGAGTGGAGGCGGCAAGACAGCCCAGCAGGGAGGCAACAGGCCTGGCCGCCAGCTCAGGGTCGGGGGTTACAGGGTCCGCCCGAGGCCACCCAGCTGATGCTTTGCTCCACCAACCTCGGGCGTGGGCAGCAGACAAGTTAGGACAGACAGACAACCAAGAAGAGAGCTGGGGGCAGAGTCTGTCTCAGACTCTCAGAGGGGTGCACCCCCGAATCCTGGGCCCTACGGCCCACCCGAGGGCCCGAGCCCCGCACGCGGCCAAGCTGCACACACGGGGCCGCAGGCGGCAGGCGGGGTCCAGCCGGCAGCAGGCACCACAGCCCCATCCAGCTGTTCCATCCCTACGGTGTTTCCCAACGTCCAAGTCTCAGCATCCAGCCCAGCTGCTGCCAAGCAAGGGGCTGGCACCTCCCCCAGACCCCACAGGAGCCAGGACATCGAGCAGCAGAGGAGAAGGACAAGGGACCCGGGGCAGTAGGCGAGGCACCTCTGACAGCACCCCGGCCCTCAGAGGCAAGGTCGGCCCGTCCAGGGGGTGGCGCCTCCTCCTCCGCCCTGGCCGGTCTGCCTCCAGAACCTGGCGGGCTGCCCCTCAGCCGCCTGGGCAGCTGGCCAGTGAGAGAGGCCAGAAGTGCACACACAGGCACACACACGCATGTGAGCACTGCACACACACACCCATAAACACGCAACACACACATACCTGTACTCTGCACACATACACGCAAACACACCGCACGCACCTACACATCCTGACCCACATATGAACACGAGCCTGCACACAAACACACCACACACACACATTCGTGTGAACACATGTGCACACGCAAACACGCACCACACACACACACATTCATGTGAACACCTGCGCACACACAAACACACACCACACACAAACACATTCGTGTGAACACCTGCGCACACGCAAACACGCACCACACACAAACACATTCGTGTGAACACCTGCGCACACACAAACACGCACCACACACAAACACATTCGTGTGAACACCTGCGCACACGCAAACACGCACCACACACAAACACATTCGTGTGAACACCTGCGCACACGCAAACACAC
>NW_011478563.1:24905-25156 GCF_000754665.1 Bison bison bison | reverse complement strand
GGGGTGGGGGTGGTGTGTGTGGGGACAGTGTGTGGGGGGACGCTGCATGGGGGGACGCTGTGTGGGGACGCTGTGTGGGGACGCTGTGTGGGGGGACAGTCTGTGGGGATGGTGTGTCGGGGGACACTGTTGGGGACAGGATGGTGCGGGGAGCCCTACAGGTGGACGATGGGGGAAATGGTGGGGGACGGGGTGTGTGTGGGGACAGCTTGTTGATACGCAGCGGGAGCTGGCCTGTGGGGATGGCACCC
>NW_011478563.1:23951-24805 GCF_000754665.1 Bison bison bison | reverse complement strand
CGGGGGCAGGAGGCAGGCCGTCACGGGCACGCCGTACAGCACCAAACGCACGCGCCGCACCCCTCGGTGGGCCGCAGCCACAGCAGCCCCGGTGTGCCAGCAGGCGGCCATGCGGGATGCCGGCCCGCCACCGTCACGCCTGGAGCGCTCCGCAGTGACTGCCTCCCCGGAGGCCCCGCTGCACTGGGGGCCCCGTGTGGCCTGACGGTCCCAGCCCCACGCCTGGGCTTGTGAGAGGGTCACATGTGCGGTCAGACGGTCAGCCCCACAGTGAGCCCGACTGAAATGTCCCAAACCTGAAGGGGTGAGACCAGGTCACAGGGCCCAGAGGACAGCCCAGCCAGCAGGATGCAGGGAGGGGCAGATGGGGCCTGACCGTCACTCCCTCCACCCAGGGAGCCTGACCTGTCCCAGTGAAGGGTGGGGACAGGGGGGAGGCTGTGTGAGGGACCGTGTGCGGGGACGGTGTGTGTGGGGACGGTGTGTGTGGGGACGGTGTGTGGGGGGATGGTGTGTGGGGGGACGCTGTGTAAGGAAGGTGTGTGTGAGGACAGTGTGTGTGGGGACGGTGTGTGTGGGACGGTGTGTGGGGACGGTGTGTGTGGGGGGATGGTGTGTGTGCGGGGACGGTGTGTATGTGGGGACGCTGTGTGTGGGGACACTGTGTGGGGGGACGGTGTGTGGGGACAGTGTGTGGGGATGGTTGTGTGTGTGGGGATGGTCTGTGTGGGCATGGTGTGTGTGGGCATGGTGTGTGTGGGGACGCTGTGTAAGGAAGGTGTGTGTGAGGACAGTGTGTGTGGGGATGGTGTGTATGTGGGGATGGTGTGTATGGGGACAGTGTGTGTGGGGAT
>NW_011478563.1:22585-23732 GCF_000754665.1 Bison bison bison | reverse complement strand
GACCACCAGGAGGGGGTAGGAAGGGAAGGGGGGCGACAGGGAAGGAGGCACTGTCCGGGCTCTCACAGGTGGAACGGAGGCGAGGGTGGTGAGGAGGCCCCAGGGTCTGACAGCACCCCACTCCTTGCACACCCCACTGCAGCCCGGTCCTCAGGGGACAGAGTGCTCCCCGCACACCCCACTGCAGCCTGGTCCTCAGGGGACACAGCACCCCACACACAGAGCTTCGGGCCTCTGTGAGCGCCCACGTGCCCCCCAGGGCCAGGGTCAGCAGGGACCCCTCCCGCCCTCCACGCTGCCCCCGCGGCCTCCTCGGGGGCTGGCGCCTGGGAGTGGCCCCCTGTTCACCACGGAGCCTCCTCCGCCCAGTGCCTTGCTTCGCCGGAGATAGTGTCTTTGATGCTCTTTTTCCACCGTTTCAGTTTTCTTTAATGTTTTCCCTTCACAGCAAACCCCGGTGTCAGAGCCGGGGCTGAGCGCCAGCTGTCAGGCAGTTTCTGTCTCTGTCATCTTAGCTGACGAGACCTACGCACCGCACGGCTAATATCAGCAGTTTCGTTTTTCCTGTTTTCCATTCATTAGAACAACATGCTTAGAGCGAAATGTGGTGAATGACCCAGTGACTTAACAAACGTCAGGGCTGGGCGGCCAGGCCGGGCTCCTGGAAACCCCAGGACCACCCCCAGCACCGATGGGCTTGGGAAGCTTCTGCAGGAGGAAAGAGGTGGAAGTGAGGCTGCCCCCCCGCCACTGCCAGGGTCCTCCTGAGAGCCGGCCCCCAGAAGCCCCCCATCCACTTAAGGCCAGAGGGACCACCGAGGGCGTGGGGAGGGGCCCAGCGCCCTGGGCAGGACAGGAGGCACGGGTCGCAGGAGGGCCTGGAGGAAAGAGCCCAGAGCCTCGCCGCCCACCTCCATTGGGGAGGTTGCCCACCGCCATGAGGGAGGTCTGGCAAGGCAGGGGCCCGCCCAGCACTCGCTGCCCCCAGCAGAGCGGGCTCCGGCAGTCCATGGTTCAAGCACAGTGGCGCTGGGACCTGGGCCCAGAGAGGGCAGGGCTGGCCGGGGGAGGGGGACAGAAGACCCTCCTCCCGCCCAGGGGGGTCCTGGCTTCAGGAAGGGGCAGCAACACAGAAAGAGCCGAGAGC
>NW_011478563.1:16654-21717 GCF_000754665.1 Bison bison bison | reverse complement strand
GTGTTTCTGCAATTATGTCAGCGGGGTCCCAGCTCCAGTAACACCCATTCAGCCCCCATCCCCTCGTGGGCCTGGGCCGTGCCCCACTGGGTCTGTGACAGGCGCCCTGGGGCACAGGGCCAGGAGCGTCTGCAGGGCTTCCAGAAGGGGCCTGGCCCCAGCGCCCTGTACAGGCTGTTCCCCAGGAGGCCCTGCAGGCCTACAGCCAGAGCCTCGTGGTCAGGGAGGCGCCCCTCCTGGCTCCCCTTGCCCTCAGCCGCTGTGCCAAGTCCTGCCGGAGGGGAACACCAGGGAAGGGGGCTCCCAGTCGGCCCTAGGGCTGTTCCTCTGGACCTCACTGGGCTCCAGGGGCCAGGGCCTTGGAAAGGCCACAGGGAGGGGTGGCAGCCCTGACCCCCTGGCCACCTGTCCTGGACTCCAGTGCCCAGAGCCCTTCAGGTGTCTGTGCCAGGCCTGGGCCTGGCCAACAGAGTGGGACAGCTGGACCTCCCTGCTCTCCTTCCTCCCCTGGACTTGCTCACCGTGGACAGAGCAAAACTCAAGGCTGTGGTCAGTGGTCCAGAAGCCTGTGGTCACAAGGTGCCCCGTGGGGAGCCCTGGGGGTCCAGGCACGGCGTGGGGAGGGGTGGAGACTGGGTGCGTGTCGCCCAGGAAGAAGGGCCGAGGCTCGGGTGGGGGTGACTTGCCTCCCGTGACTTGCTCCCCTCCAGGGTCCCTTCCCAAAGAAAGGAAGGATCAGAACGTTAAAGGGGTCGGCACTGGGGAGCTTGGGACAGATCCCTTAACTGCTTTCAGCAGAAATTTTCCCACCGCAGCTTGGGGATAAAATGCCACTGTACAGTGTCATGAGAACTCCGTCTTGTAAGAGCTGTCTGGCTCTGCCCGTGACATACTTTTTCTAAGTCAGATTCTTTATTTTTTTCAACTTACAATCTTGAAAAGTATTTGAAAGATACAAAAAAGTACAGAAACACAGCGATGAACACCCTGCACCCAGTGGCCAACCATCGACCCTGGGTCAGTGTGCTGGGGCTGCCGTGGCGACCCCCACCCCAGGCTGGCCACGTGGACCTCAGAAGCCTGTGGGCTGGTGGCTCTGGAGGTGGGAAGTCAGAGGGGCCTCAGGGTCTCAGGGTTCTCTCTGCCCAAGGCCCCTCCCAGCCCCGGGCAGCGGTAGGGATCCCGGGTGTCTCGGGGTCTGTGGACACATCACCCCAGCTCTGCTCCGTGTCACACGGCGTGCTCCGTGTGCAGGTCTGTCCATGTCTTCTCCCCAGGAAGGACACAGGAGCGGCGCGTTAGGGGCCACAGACCAACTCCTCATCTCACCTGATCCTGCCAGCAAAGACCCCGTTTCCCATAGGGCCGCAATCTGGGGGCTGCTAAACGCCTGGGTCTGGGGCCGCACAGCCCACAGCCCTCTTGGTGCACACACAGCAGTCACAGAGCCCCTAAGGCCCAGGGCGGAGGCCTCGCGGCAGGCCCACCGTTCAGACGCCCCTGCGTCTCGAGCCTGCCCTCTGCCTGGCCCCTTCCCGGATGAGCTGAGTCAAGGACCCCGCCTCCTCGGACCTCAGCAGGCGTCCCTCTCCCTGGCTTTGTTGGGCCCAGCATTCTTCTCTTCTTTTTGTAATCAAATCTCTATTTCATTTCCGATATGGAAATCCTTAGAATTAGGATGTTTTGAGGTATAACTGGCATGCCCCATCATATTCATTTCAGGTATACCATGTAATGATTTCACACTTGTATATATTCCAAAACGATCATCAGAGTGGGTCTGGCTAATATCATCACCATATACAGGTACCAGTTTTCTCTTATAAGGAGGACTTTCAAGATCTACTCTCCTAGGTACTTTCAAATATGCAGTACATATTATTAACCCTAGCCCCCATGCTGCAGATCACACCCCAAGGACTTATTTATACCTGGAAGTGGGTACATTTTGGCCGCCTTCACCCATTCGCCCACCTCAACCTCCGGCAATGATCGTCCCTGGTGGCTCGGTGCTAAAGGACCCACCGACCACACAGGAGACACAGGAGACGCTGGTTCCATCCCTGCGTGGGGAAAATCCTCTGGAGGAGGAAATGGCAACCCACTCCAGTATTCCTGCCTGGGAAATCCCACGGACAGAGGAGCCTGGCGGGCTACAGTCCGTGGGGCGCATGGAGTCAGACATGCCTGAAGCAACTGAGTACGCACCTCTGGCAAATTTCAGTCTGTTCTTCGTACCCACGAGCTCGATTTTTATCTTGCTTTGTTTTGGGTTTTGTTTCTTAGTTTTTTAGATTCCACATATAAGTAAAATCAAACAGCATTTGTCTTTCTCTGTGCAACTTACTTCACTAAGTATAATATTCTCCAGCTCCATCCATGTTGTCGCAAGTGACAAGATTTCATCCTTTTTTGTGGCTGAGTAACCCACTCCAGTGTTCTTGCCTGGAGAATCCCAGGGACGGGGGAGCCTGGTGGGCTGCCGTCTATGGGGTCGCAGAGTCGGACACGACTGAAGCGACTTGGCAGCAGCAGCAGCGGTGCTCCACTGTATAAATGGACCATATTTTCTTTATCCGTTCCTCTGTCCATGGGCACTCGGCTTGTGTCCACATCTTGGCTGTTGTAAACCATGCTGCTATGAACATGGAGGTGTGTGTATCTTCCAAGTGAGTGCTTCGGTTTCCTTCACATGAAAACCGAGTGAAATTGGTGGATCGTGTGGTAGTTCTATTTTTAGTTTTTCAGGAACCTTCATACTTCGCACCAGTTTCCAGTTTTCTCCACATCCTCTCCGCCACTTGTTACCTCTAGTCTCTTGGATGACGGCCGTTCGGCAGCTGCGAGGGGCCGGCTCGCTGTGGTTTCTGTGTGCGTCCCGACTCCTGCTCGCCACCGATGCTGAGCGCCTTCCATGTCCCTGTGGCCCACCTGCACATCTTCTTGGGGAAAATGTCTCCTCAGGTCCTCTGCCCATTTTTTAATCAGATTGTTTGACTTTTTGCTATTGTTTTCAGAATTTTTTATATGCTCTGGGTATTAACCCCTTAGCAGATGTATGATTTGCAAGTACGTTCTCCCATTCGCTCGGCTGCCTCTTCAGCTTTTGATGGTGTCCTTTGCTGAGCGGGCGCCCTTCGGTCCGATTTTGACGGTGTCCTTTGCTGAGCGGGCGCCCTTCGGTCCGATTTTGACGGTGTCCTTTGCTGAGCGGGCGCCCTTCGGTCCGATTTTGACGGTGTCCTTTGCTGAGCGGGCGCCCTTTGGTCCGATTTTGACGGTGTCCTTTGCTGAGCGGGCACTCTTTGTCTGACGCAGCCCCGTGCGCCTATCTTGGGTTGTGCTGCAGGTATGGGCATTTCTGAAGGACCCAGGTAGGGCGTGACTGTCATTCACTTGTAGGAGGTCACAGACATGCTGGCCCTTCTTGGGGCACCTGTTGGGGACCTCACGATGGGGTCACTCCCTCCGGGTCCACTGCAAAGGAGAGGAAGGCGCACCTTTCCCTTTGGGATGAATTGGAGACCCAAGGCAGGGACCTCACAATCCATGAGCAGTGCTTTCAGCACCGCAGGTGGGTGTTGCCCACATCAAGCATCAGACAGCAGCTGTGAGATGCGGTCTCTGAGGGCACGCTGAGCCCTCCTCAAGGCTCACAGCCCATCACACCCAGTCCTCCCCCAGGCTCTCTCCCCGCTGACCCTGCTAGGGCTCAGCCTTCTCCTCAACCCTCTTCTCAAAGAGGAAAAAAGGCCTGGGGGCCCCTCGTTGACATTCTACTGTTACAGAAATAGCCAACATTTAAACGCTCAATTCATAAATGATAAGAGCCGACTTCATAGGTGTTCCTACCGCAGAGATAAAGTGAGGCCCCACCCCGGACTCGGGAAGAAGCTCGGCACCGCCTCCCACGCCAAGGCTGAACAGGGGGACACGTGCATCACAGGACCCAGGGCCCCCAGCTGTCCGCCGCCCCGGGCTCCCGCCCCGTCTTCCGTCTGCTCTGCGCTTTTTCTGGACTCTTGCTCAGAGGAGCCCATTTTTCTCCCTCTGGGGGCCGCCAGGTACCCCATGAGGGTCCGCTCTGTGACCCCACACCCCAGCCCGGCCCCCGGGGCCCCTGACAGCCAAGGCCCTGGGAGGCGAGTGCCCCTTCGGAGCTGGGTCCTGAGCACCCAGAGGGGACGGACCACCCACAATCACTGCCCCGCAGGCACCACCCTTGACTGGGCCCCAGGCCCAGCGGCCTCCAGCCCCGGCCTCCAGCCACAGGGTGAGGCCCGGTAGGGGTGGGGTGGGCATCTGGGAGGAGGCAGCGCTGTGCTGGAGGAGGGGCTGAGAGGCAGCGGGGGTTCGCAGGGTCCGGACGGAGCAGGGCCTTGTCGGCCACCAGCAGGGACCTGCCATCCCAGGGCCTGAGCAGGCCGAGGGCAGCTGTGTAGAGACAAGGCTGGCAGCCCAGGGTCCAGTTCATCCAGTTCCGACTCCATGAGGCCCCACAAAAGGTCACAGATGGTCACCGATTCCGGCCGGGGGGACTGCTGAGGGCCTGACCTGAAGGCGGGCAGGCCCCCCTCCCCAGACACGCGGCCCGCCAGCAAATGTCCACGCAGGGGTTCAGAGCAGGGGCCCTGCTGGGGGTGCCACGCAAGAGTGGGCTCACTCAAGGCCTCGGCAGGTGGGACAAGAGGTGGCGTGGGTGTGGCGGGTGGGGGCACAGTCTGGGAGGGCCAGTCTAGGGTGTCTGTGAAGCCCCAGACTTAGGCTCGCCGCAGGTGGGAGTCAGGGAGCACCGACCAAGGGCCATGTGCACAGCAGGGCTGGGCTGGGCCAGCGGAACCAGAGCCAGTGTTCTCAGCTCGGTACACCACCACCACCGCACAGCTTTGACCGAATCTGTGCTCAGCTTGTACGTAAAGCAGCAGGGCAGGGTTGGGAGGTCCTCCACAGAAGCCAGGAGCCGCCCTCCACAGGGGCTGGGAGACCCCAGGCCTGGAGGAGCATTGTGGGGGAGGGGCGCTGGGGCAGCTGTCCGCAGACCGAGAGCTGGGTCCAGACCGGGC
>NW_011478563.1:14373-15805 GCF_000754665.1 Bison bison bison | reverse complement strand
AGCCACAGGCCTGCCACTCCCTGCCATGGTTCTCAGGGTCCCATGTACAAATCAGGAGCCACCCTGCACCCTCCAGCCACAGGGCGCCTCCTTGCGAAGGGGGCACCACGTCGGCCTCGACTCCGAGGGGGATGTGACGGACATCTCCTAGGAGGGGTGTCATCCCCCCACCCAGCCAGCGGGTGGGTGAGGGCGTGTACACCCACGCGGGCGTGTGGGAACGTGCATGTGTGCGTGTGTCAGCGAGCAGGTCCCTGAACGTGATGGGGCGGCCCCCGGTGGGCCTTGGCAGGCCGTGGCAGGCCTGGTTGGGGGCATGCAGGCAGAGCTCAGACCCACCCTCAGATGAGCGATGGCCCCGCTGGCCTCTGAGCGCCAGTCCCCGAGTTGTGGCAGTACATACAGAGGGTCTCTCGCTCACCGCCTGGTCAGCAGTGCCCGCCGTGAGGTGGGGGGTTCCAACAATGACCCTGTCCTGAGATGGAGCTTGTCCCCCTCCACGGGACGCCCCCAGGGGTTACCCACCCCCTCCCCCGCTCAGAGCACGCAGGACCCAGGGTGCTGGAGCTGGGATCGTGGGGCTCAGACCTGCAGGGACTGGCAACTAGGATTCAGCAAGGGAGAGGGTGGAGGCCCTTACCACCTGGGGCAGGGGGCAGAAATGAGGGCCTGGAGATCAGAGCAGGCCTCAGGTCAGTACAGTCAGAGGACAGAGTCCCACCATGGAGCTGTCTGTGAGAGGTGAGCGTCCTGTCCCGGGACCGAGCGTCCTGTTCCCCGGGCTGAGCGTCCTGTCCCCGGGGACGAGCACGCTGTCCCCAGAGGCTAGCACGCTGTCCCTGGGGAGAGCACGCTGTCCCAGGGGGCAAGCGACCTGTCCCCGGGGGCGAGCACCCTGTCCCTGGGGGTGAGCGTCCTGCCCCGGGGGTGAGCGTTCTGCCCCGGGGGCGAGCAAGGCTCGGGGGCAGAAGCACGCGGCAGAGCCTCCTCATTGGTGGGGCTGAGGGAAGGTGAGGGGCCGGGGCCGGGGGCTGTCCCTGCCCACCTCACGCCCGCTCTCCCCACAGAGGCCTCCAGCAGGCCCTGGAGCGCCCTCACCTTCTCTCCCCCCCGGCTGGTCGTGCCCGAGGGAGCGAATGCCACCTTCACCTGCAGCTTCTCCAGTAAGCCGGAGCACTTCGTCCTCAACTGGTACCGCAAGAGCCCCAGCAACCAGATGGACAAACTGGCCGCCTTCCCTGAGGACCGCAGCCAGCCCAGCCGAAACCGGCGCTTCCGCGTCACGCCGCTGCCCGATGGGCAGCAGTTTAACATGAGCATCGTGGCGGCCCAGCGCAATGACAGCGGCGTCTACTTCTGCGGGGCCATCTACCTGCCACCCCGGACGCAGATCAACGAGAGCCACAGCGCAGAGCTCATGGTGACAGGTGTG
>NW_011478563.1:9599-12518 GCF_000754665.1 Bison bison bison | reverse complement strand
CCCCTCTGACTGGCTTCACAGGCTGGGCAGAGTCCTTCAGACCCTCCGCCCAGAGCCAGGGCTGACCGCGTTCCCTGGAGAGGCACGCGGTGGAGAGGAGATGGGTGGGCCACCGAGGGCTTGAGGCTGGCCCACAGGGGACCTCCCGGTACCTGCCAGCGCCTGCCAGCCGTGCCTGGCTCCCGTTTCAAGGCTTGCAGCAATCCGGGGGCAGGAAGCGTCATTGTCCCTAGGGGCAAGGGAGGGAGCCTCGCCCAGGACCCCGGGCCCAGCCCTGGACTGAGCTGCCTGGAGCCACCCTTATACACACCCACTGCCTCCCAAGGGAGCCTGGGGCCTGGAGACTGTGCCGTGGCGCAGGCCGGTAGACCCAGCACTCGGGTTCCTCGAGGGGCGCATGGGGACGTGCACGAGGTCAGGGTTCCCCATGGCCTCTGGCCCCCTCAGACCCGGAGAGAGCCAGGACAGCGGTGGGCCCTCTGCCTGCAAACACACCAGGCCTTCGTGCAGCCCAGGAAACAGGCAAAGGAGGGAGCTGGCAGAGCTGCAGTCAGCCGCTGAAACCCTCCTGGGGGCGCGGGGTCTCCATGCATCTGCACGTCTCCTGGACTCCCATTCACGGTGCTACTCAGAGGGGTCTCAGCCAGGCTCCCCCCAGGGTGCTGGGCAGGTCCCCTCCCGAGGCCTGCACACGCACTCCGACCGTGTGGCTAGGGTCAGCTCGCCCTGGGTGGGGGGCATGTATCCCATGCAGGGGTCCACATGCCCTGCCCTACTCTGTTACACTGTAATTAAAGAGTGAGAACACTCCAGGAAAGGCCCGGAGTTTCCCTGCTCGCTGTTGGGGGAGGAGCAGGGAGGGGCTGGGCAGGGCTGCAGACAGTGGAGGACACAGCACCGCCCCCTCGCTACCCAGGAGCACACTGGCCTCCCAGGCCCGACCCCCACACTCACACCGCGCAGGAGCTGAAAGCCCTTCCCCAGGACCCCGTCCAGCCTCCAGTGCCCTACCCCGACCCTATGCCATCAGCCTGCCCCCTGCACGCCCCCAACCAAGCTGCCGGGCCTGAATGTGCTGCTGCAGCCCCACAGGCCCCGCGTGAAGCCAGCAGCAGGTTCCAGTCTGTTCCATATGGCGGGGGATGCCCCTGACCAACAGGACAGACACCCCAACCCTGGGCCCGGAGCACAGAGGCCCCTCGAGCCCACACCCTGTGCCTGCCACCCCCGGACTGCCCCGGGCCAGGGGAAAGAAACCGGGCCGGGATCCCAGCGGGAACACTGCCTGGGAAGCTTTGCCTGGAAAACCCGGCAGGTTCTGTGGGGAAACAGCTCCGGCAACAGTAGAACCTAGTCCGTGGCAACTGTGACGTTAACATCCAGAAATAAACAGCTTTCATACACCCAGCAAGAACCACTCTGAAGAAAAAGTGATAGAGAATATTCCGCCGACGACAGCACCCAGGCGTAGCTCTCACGAGAACAGCGAGAAGCCGCAAGGGCAGCGCGGAGCACAGGCGTGGCACTGTCCGAGACGTCAGTTCCTCCGAATTTAACACGATCCCAGTAAAACCCACATTTCTGCAACTGTAAGGTTCACTTGGAAAAACAAACAGGCGAGTAACAGCCAAGAAAACCAGGAAAGGAAAGTGAAAGAAAAGCAGCGTCATCAGATCTGAAACTCGGGGTCCTTAAAGCAGTGGCGTTAGCACATGAAAAGCCAGGAACGGGGCCCACGGGGAGCTCTTTCAGGTGGTTTAGGAAGTTTTAAGGGGGACCGGTCTTGCTCGCCCTGGCTTCCATCAGTCCCAGCCCCGTTGGACGCAGGAGGAAAACCGGCCAGAGCCTCACAGGGAGGGCGGAGATGGCTTCCCAAGGTGCCGGGAAGAGAGGATGGGGAAATTCAAGTGTGAATTGGGGGAAACCCTGCAGCGTGGGAGAAAAATCCTCACCAGCACGCTGGGGACAGTATTTAAATATCACGCAGGAGGCTGATACTCCAGTTACAGGAGACAGCAAGGTCACAGATACAGGGGGGAAGTAGGGGAGCAAATGACACGCACACGCCAGCCACGTGTCGCATGTACACATGTGCACACAGGGAAAGGATGCTGGTGTTCACTCAAAATCAGAAAACTGCAGGTCACAGCCACACCTGTGAACCAGCCAACGCGGAGAGCTTGCTCACACCCCAGGCAACTATGCCAGGAAGAGGCCCTGGTGTCGCGGGTGAAGAACCTCGACACCAGAAGGGGCAGGGGGTGGGCTGACAGGGACGGAAGTCCCAGGGGTTCACCGTGCTGAGGGCAGACAGTGGGGCGGCCCGGGGAGGCAGAGGCCCCCAGACCTGGACTCTGGGCGAACTGGCTCTGGGCCACCGTGTGCAGGGGTACCCAGCCCACGGTGCATTGCAGGCTGGAGCCCGGTCAGGAGCCGTGGGGGCCGCTCGAGCGTCAGAGACGCCACAGTGAACACTGAACATCTCCCTGATTCACACACTCTGAGCAGGATTAAAGACCTCGCGTTCATACTGATACTAGAAAGATTTCAAAGACAAAAGAGCGGGCAGCAGGGGGCCGGAAGTGGCCCGGCCGCGGGCGGGCAGAGCCGGCGCCTGGCAGCCTCGCCCAGCTCAGCGAGACCGAGAGCGGCGCTCAGCGCTGAGCATCCGCCTTCCCGTAACGCGGCCCCGCGCCCCACTCACTTTTTCCGTCCCCGCTCGCCCCGGCGCCCGGCACCGCGCCCACCCCCACCCACGCGGCCCATCGGGCCTGTCCCTGCAGCAGCGTCTGCGCGGCTCCAGAGCCGCGGGGTGAGGGAAGGGGGGCGGGAGCCTCGGGGCTCCCCGCCCCTCGCTGGAGACCTCCCGGCGCGGCCAGCCGAGCCCACCCTGGAGCCCCTCTGCCCAGCAGACTGGGT
>NW_011478563.1:4565-8891 GCF_000754665.1 Bison bison bison | reverse complement strand
GGTCATCTGAGCATCAGGAGGCTCTCAGCCGCCTGCTCCTCGGGCAGGAAGAGGCCCCAGTGGCTCTGAGCACACATCCAGGCAGGTGGCCCCAGCCTCCCAACTGCCCTGGAGATGCCAGCCCCTGGTGGCCTGGCCACTGGCCACCGGAGCCACACACCAGCCTCCCCAGGTCCCTTAACTCAACCCAGCCAGGGTCCCAGCTCCCCTAGACTCAGCTCCTACTGTTCCTTCGGGCAAAGCGTGGCTGACCTGAGGGCGTGATCTGGGAGCGGGAGGGGGTCCCCTTTGGGGTCCCTGCCTTAGGTGCAGCTGGACTACTGTTCCCCCAACCCACAGTGGCAAAATCCACAATCGTCTTCTGTTTTTATGCTTTTATATCAGTCCGAATTCCAAAAACCAACTATCAAATTCTATTATTTAGTCACTTAAAACCTAAATTAATTTTAAATTCTGTCCACCCACATTCACAGCAGCATTGTTTGCAGTAGCCACAGGATGGAAGCCACCCGGGTGTCCCGACTGACGAGGGATAAACAGAGTGCGGCCCGTCCACACGACAGAGAAAACAGGGAGGAAGTTCTGAGCCGTGCTAACTGTGGATGGACCTTGAGGACACAGTGCTCAGTGACATGGGCCAGACAGAAGGGGATGGACACCTGCCGCCTGCTTACCTGCAGTGCTCAGAGCAGCCAACCGTAAAGACCGAAAGCAGACTGGCAGGTGCCAACAGGTGGGGACGAAGCGGGGGAGTTAGTGTCCAGGGGGGACGGTCTCGGTTTAGAAAGATGCAAAGGCTGGGGTCCCTGGCAGAGACTGCTTCCTCGCCTCCACCAGGCTTGGTGGAGGGGGGCCTGCAGAGGACACGGAAGGGAAGGCACACGCTCCCCTCCCCCATGGATCCACGCAGGGACAAGGGCACGCGCAAGGTCACGGTCGCCTGGGAAGGGCAGGATGGGCCACTGTGTGCCCACCAAACGGGAACAAGGAAAAGAGTGTGCCAGACAGCAGCCTTCTCATTTGCAGGCACAGCATGTGAACTACCGCTCCTTTTAAGAAAATAGTCTGCTATCATCTATTAAAATAAAAAACTACGGAGATTTTTGCTCAATCACCCCCACAGTTGAGAACCCATCCTGCAGAAAGGAGAGTCTCGGTTTGTAAAGATAGACGTTCAGAGGGGCGCACTGAAGCTTTGTCTGCAGCAGCAATAATGATCACAACGACATGTGATTGTCCCCCTCTGCATGTGCCCAGCAGGAAACAGGCTGGCCCAGGGCACGGCCCTGCTCTTGAACCTGTAGAGCCAGCAATGAGAAGGCAGAAGCCAGGATGTGAGTCTGTGCTGCTGTCTGGGCTCCACAGGAAACGGACGCAGGATGGAGGTCTAGTGGGGGAAGTGGCCCCGCGCTAGCCCCAGACCGCAGGGGCAGGCCCAGCCCAGCACCTCCGCGCGAGGGCCGCCAGCTACCGGACCACAGACACGCAGCCGCTCCAGTCGGGCACAAAGAGAAGCACCTCTGTGATCTTCCAGTCTACTCCCTCCTTTGCGAGCCCCAGGAGGGGAGCGGGCCGCTGTCATCTTAAGGGCAGAAAGGGGTGGGGAGAGACTCTGAGTTGACTGATTAAAACAAGCACTTGTGGCCATTGAAATTGCTTTAATCACACGCAGTGGAAAACATTCAAAAAAGAACCATGTGGGAACAACCAAATGGATGGCAAGCTGGTTTCTACCCCAACCTGTGAGGTCATCACAAGCCGCTGAGCCTCAATTTCCACATCTGGAAAATGGAAATAATACCCACTTCACAGGGGGGTTAATTTTATTAAGTGGAACGGAACATACAAAGCATGTAACACACGGGAAACCTTGCAGATCTTTTCTCCTTTCCCCTCTGTGCACATACGGAAAAGGAGCACAGCACTGGAGTCCAGGAAGACAGAGGGAGAGAGAGAGAGGAGAGAGAAGGAGACAGAGAAGGAGAGAGAGACAGACAGGGGAGGGGAGGGAGGAGAGAACACAGACACACAGGCTGTTAGTCGTTCTGCTGGGCCCGACTCTGCGACCCGCCAGGCTCCTCTGTCCGTGGCAAGAATACAGGAGTGGGTAGCCTTTCCCTTCTCCAGAGAATCTTCCCAAGCCAGCGATCGAACCTGGGTCTCCTGCACGGCAGGCGGATTCATTATCATCTGAGCCACCAGGGAAGCCCAACCAAAGGGGCAGGAGGCAGTAGCTTCCAGCCAGTTAATCCCAGCAGAGACACAACTAGTGAGCTGGAAGAAAAGTTAAGAGAAACTAACCAGAATAAAGCACAGAGACAGTAAATGATGGAAACACACACAGGAGAGTCAGACGCGTCCGCGAGCAGGGCAGCATTCAGGCCCGTGGGCCCCAGAAGCGCTGCAACGGAACCAGGCACCCAGCCAGTGACTGTCCTGGTTTCCTGTGGCTGCTGGGAGGAAGTCACAACGGCACAGCTCTGGGCCCCGCTGGGCAGAGACGGAGCATCCTCCGTCCATCCTTCCTGAGGCCCCAGGAGGAAATCTGCTTGTGGCTTTTCCCAGGTCCCAGGGGCCACTGCAGCCCTGGCTTCACAGCCAGCCTCCTTCTGCAGACCCAGCGCCACAGACCTGCTGCCCCTCTGACCCCCACCCTGCTTCTCAGAGCCCTGGGGTAACAGCCAGCCCGCCCATCAACCCAGGGTAATCCCCATCTCAAGGCCCTTAGTCTCGGTCGTGGGGTCCCTTTGTCACAGAGCTCACAGATTCCGGGATGAGGACACTGACGGCTGGGGGAGCCCGGATCCTGTCTGCTGGACCTTATGCCTATTTCAGGATGGAGGTCCTGCTGGTCCATTGAGATCAGGAAGGGAAACGGAAGGAACAACACCGGGAGAAAATGACAAAACAGACAGTCTGCACCAGAAGCCCAGGGAGGCCCGACCCACCTGGGGGCCACACTGCGGCCATGACGGAGCTGGGGATGGCCCAAGGGCTGGTCCGTAGAGTCCCGTAGAGGAAGGAGGCGGCCAGCAGAGCGCAGGGCCATCCTGAGAGGCCTGGGTCAGAGCAGCCTGGGGGTGCAGGGAAGTGGGCAGGTGCCGGGAGCTGGTGAGGCATTCCACTCGTGACAAAGGTCATGAGGAAGGAGGCTCGGCATACGCAAAGGCGGGATCGAGCCTCAGGAGTCCGCCCGGATATTCTCGAGCATCTACCCCCCAAAAAACCAGAGTCTGCCTACTTTATTGCTTTGTGCTCTCACCTCTGACTTTACTGGGGGCTGTCCCCCACCACCATCTCACTCTCTCTGTCAAAGAATTAACTTACAGCTCCAATTAATAAAGTTCCTGGGCAAGTAGGAGTGTTTAAATCCAAACCCCTCAGATGGCTCTCTAACTCGCCTGACAAGTTTACGTGGACTCCTACAGCTATGCATACGATTGTTTACAGTCTCCCAGCCTCGAGAGGCATGGGAAGCTTAAGATATTCAAATAGCTTAGAGCCTCTCAGAGAGTTAGAAACTGTCAGAATAAAACTAGTAAAGGATTTCATTGATGAGCCAATGCTTGTTGCCAAGTTTTCACATCCCCTGAATTGTATCCTTGAATGTGTATTAATTAATATAGTTGGTATGTAGAAAAAATAAGTAGTGGCCTTGGTGTTAGTAACTTTAGACCCTTAAGGTAATAAATTCTTTCCTTTGTTGTAAACCCATTACACATCCGCCCTATAGGAATGCAATTTTATCTTCGGAAGATGGCGCCAAACCTTAAAATAATTACTCTTAGAGAAAATAAGTCTTTGTTGATAAGTCCTTGTCAAGAGTCATAAAATGTTAGTAGGCCTTCTGGCCAGAAGATGATGTAAATCACCTAAACCATTTGTATACGATAAATTTGCAGGAAAGAAACCCTGGTTTTTGATAAGAATCAAAGACTGCTGACTTTGCATCCCCTATTATCCTCTATGTGTAACTTAGGGTATATAAGCCCCTGTTGAAAATAAAGCTACGGGCCTTGCTCACCAACGCTTGGTTTCCCCATGTCATTCTTCTTAACTTCCGGCTGAGTCTCCATCTGGAGTGTGGATATCCTCTGCGACCACTTATTTGCCTGGGCTTCTAAGACCCACTCGAGAAGGTGTCTAAGGTGGGGCACCTTCCACTATTTGAGATGGCGCCTGCAGCCTCCGTGGTCAGAGCTAACCTGGTGTCAAGGGTTATATTGATTTTCCGCGTAAACCAAGCTACTCAGCTTCTTTTCTCCACTGAATTTTCCTACTGAGCTATCCTCATTCTATTACTCTTTATATCTCTAATTACCATTT
>NW_011478563.1:3390-3656 GCF_000754665.1 Bison bison bison | reverse complement strand
CCCCACGTGAGGGTGCTCCTTCGACCATCCTCCCCACCATGAGGGTGCTCTCCTGACCGTCCCCTCCCCCTCCATGAGGAAGATCCCCTGACCATCCTCTCCCCCTCCTCGAGGGTGCTCCCCAACCGTCCTCTCCCCCTGTGAGGAAGCTCCCCTGACCATCTTCTCCCTTCGTGAGGGTGCTCCCCAACCATCCTCTCCCCCGAGGGTGCTCCCCCGACCGTCCTCTCCCCCTGGGAGGAGGCTCCCCCGACCATCCTCTCCCC
>NW_011478563.1:0-758 GCF_000754665.1 Bison bison bison | reverse complement strand
GCGCTCCCGCCGGACCACGTGGTAGGTGTAGGCCGGCACCAGCAGGCGGCCAGAGCGCAACTGCACGCCATGGCCAGGCCCCACGGCAAACGTGGCCCAGTCTGCAGGAAGGAGGGGCCCGGTCACCCCAGGAGGGGGCGGCTGTGGCCGCAGGCAGGCAGCACCACCACCCCGGGGGATGGGGAGGATGGGGGGCCAGGGCCTCTCATTAGGGGACAGCTTGGGAGGAAGCCCCCACCCTCCGCTCCTCTGGGCCCCTCCCCCAGGCTGGATAAGCCTCTCGGGTCATCAGCAGGAGCTGCGAGCCTAGGCGGCCCTGGGCTGGGCTCTCAGAGGGTCAGCAGGTGGCCGGTCCCCAAGCATGGATGTATGGCCACTGGTGGTGCCCGGTGACCCAGTGTGCCCAGGCAGAGGGGCAGCTGAGGGCTGAAAGGTCTAGGCAGCCCCTCCTAGCAATGAGATCGAGTCCCCTGGGGTGGAGTCCACACCAGCAGAGAGCTCCCACCTGCCAGAGTGTGAGTGACCCGTGGGTCATCACCCACAAGCCAGCGGCAGGGTGGCCCTAGAGGGCAATGGGTGGTCAGCCCTCAGGGAACCGACAGCAAGAAAACAGGAAAGCTCTGGGGTCAAGCCAACCTACCCAGCTGCAACCCTAGGCGGGCGGGGTGGGGGGCGAGGCCGAGGAGGAAGGGGTAAAAGAGTGACTGTCCGGGGCTTGAGGCCAGCAGGCTGGCGCAGAAGCTCAGGAACGCGACGAG
>NW_011478562.1:12266-16047 GCF_000754665.1 Bison bison bison | reverse complement strand
GGACTGCAGCCTACCAGCCTCCTCCGTCCATGGGATTTTCCAGGCAAGAATACTGGAGTGGGGTGCCATGGCCTTCTCCAAGGCATAGCATATGTGTCTGTTATCTTTCTTGGTGTCTTTCCTCTCTTTTTCTCTCAAATTAATTACTTGAAGTTGTTCGTAGGAACAGCTAGCTTGAAATGAAACTGATTGGATTAAGTCTAAAGCCTAGAACTATAGTGGAAGACAGATTTGTTCTGCTTGCATGGATACAACTTGACCAGAGTGAAAATTTGCAACTCAGCTGATGACGCCATGGTTTGACTTGGAAGAATCTCTGGTGTTGGGCTGATTCTGGAGGCTACGATAGGTGGCACCTGGGAGGATGGTAAAGTGGCCTTAGAGACCACAGATAGGCTTCAGCTGGCTACTTGATGGAAATTGCAATGACTGTGAACAAGTGAGGGAGGTTGTTGAGAATGGATATGGGACAAGAAGGGTGAGCCACAAGGAAAGAGCATTGCTGGGGAGTATCCTACGCCTGAGGTCACTTGGCAAGGGATTTGGTGATCCGTGGAGTAACTCTTCCTTTCTGTACCCTTTCAGTGTGGGAAGAATGAGTGCAGAAGTAGCTCACAGCATTGGAAACTCTTCTCTATAGCTTGAGGTCATAAGATTTTTCTCAGCATATTCTAAAGTGATAGTTCCCACCTTACTGAGGTCAATCACATGCTAGCAACTCAGTATTAATACTCTGTAATGATATGAAATTGTAATGGTTTTGTTCAGTAGGCTCCGTGATGCTAAATTGTTTCAAACATTTGTTTTGACTGTTAGTTTTTGTCCCATTTTGTAGGTGTCAAGGTCAAGTTATTCCTAAAGGTAAGGCAGCCAGTCTGAGCATGCAGTCAGAGTGTGCGTTGTGAAGGACGTGTCTGAAAAGGGTTAAGTGTCCTGAAAAGAGCTTGGCTTTAGGATTCAGATTGGCCCGTGTCCTTCTGCTCCTTAGCAGGTAGCTGTAGCAAGTAGTTAGTGTACCATGCTGTGCTTCAGTTTGCCCATCTGTGGAAAGGCCATAACACCTACTTCACTGCAATGTTACAAAGGCTACATAGGATAATATACATAACAAGCCTGGAGCATATGTCCTAGGCTTTCAGTAAAGGGTTCCTTTCTTATTGTGACCCCATTTCTTTGCCCTAAAGATGCTCTAGGAGTATAAATTGTTTTTATAGTAAAATAATCAAACTTTTATGTGGTATCAGCCACTTGTAAAAGTTTTTAAAGAAGTAGCTAGGATAACTGAAAAGGGGGCAGAGAGTGTGTGAATTGCCTGTTTTAGATTCTGCATAAAATAACATTAAACAAGGTTAGTTTCCAGGCTTCAGCAGTGAAATGTATCAAGTGATGCCTTCGGTCCTTGTTATTGCTGTGCTAACTGTCGTGAGGCCATATAGTCGGGTGATCTGAAGGCAGGCATGAGGAGAAGGGATTCAGTGTCTTCTCTGGGAGGAGAAGAGGAGAGAAAGCGAATTATCTGCCCCTGAATTTGAAGAACCAGTAGGAGCTGCTTCCCAGGGCTGGGGTGGGGCTGGGCTCAGAGATGGAGAAATGGCTCTGAGCCCTGTGAAGATGGGCAACATGTTCATTTTTACCAAGGCGCCTTTAAGCAGTCACATGTTGGAACTACAAAAAAGAAAAAAAAATCTCCTTCAACCAGTGCCTAAAACCAATGTCGTTTCCTCTGTCATGCTGCATGCTTTTTTTTCTGTAAAGAAAAAAGCAATCAAAGAAAACAAGGCTGACCCTTGCTCACATCCTTTTGCTTTTTTGACAAGCTCTCGAAACGATTTATAGTTTTAAAATCTAGGGTTTATTTGGGCGAAAATAGAAACTATGCCTTTTCATGTTTATATAACCAACCAGATTAGAGGTCTGTAAGGCAGCATGCTAGAGAATGTAGAACATCATTTCTCCAAACCGAATGGGAAAGCTCAAAGGTCTGGAGCTGTATTTGCTGCAAGCTAGAATTTCTTGAAGAATTACTTAGCATCACAAAAACTTAGCATATTAGTTCCCAGTTGCTACTGTAACTAACTACAAACTCAGTAGCTCAAAATAACCCAAATGTATTGTTACAGTTCTGGAGGTCAGAAGTCCAACTGAGTCTCACTGGGCTAAGACCAAGATATCAACCAGGCTTCTGAGGCTTTAGAGGATAATCAATTTTCTTGACATTCTAGTTTCTAGAAGCTGCCCACATTTCTTAGCTCATGGCCCTGTATCACTCTGACCTCTGCTCCTGTTGTTATATCTTCTCTGATTCTCGTGCCTCCCTCTGTTTAATAACTCTACTTGTGATTGCATTGTTCCCACCCAATAATCCAGGATTATTTCCCAATCAGAAGGTGAGGTGAGGTGTTAGTCGCTCAGTCATGTCCAACTCTTTGCGACTCCATGGACTGTAGCCCTCCAGGCTCCTCTGTCCATGGAGTTCTCCAGGCAGGAATACTGGAGTGGGTTGCCATGCCCTTCTCCAGGGGATCTTCCCAACACAGGGATCAAAACTGGGTCTCCCGCATTGCAGGTAGTTTCTTTACCACTTGAACCACCAGGGAAGCTCTGAAGATTCTTAACTTGATCACATTTACAGAGTCCCTTTTGCCTTGTAACATATTCACAGGTTCCAGGGATTAGGATGTAGACATCTTTGGGGAACCTTTATTCTGCCTACTACACTCAATTCCTCCAGTTGTGAAATGAGGGTAAAAGCAGAATCTACTGCAGATAAAATACTTAGCATAATGTCAGAGTAATGTTCACAATGAGGAAAATTCTCATAGTAGTCACTCAATAAAAAGCAACGCTCCAACCCATGGCCATCAAGCCAATCTCCTGTTCCTACCATAAGGTTTTGAGAGGCCCTGAAGACATATAAAAATGTATGTACATGTGTGTATATATATATATGTGTGTGTGTGTGTATATGTTTGCTGGAGAGAAGCTATGAAAAGTCATTCATATGAAGTTGTGGATTTACTGCAATTAGTTTGGCAGTCACATATTTAAATCTGGGATAAGTGAGTGGGACTGGGATTAAAAAGTCAAGTGTATCTGATTCATACGTGGGATCTAATGGACATGAGGGATAGAAACAGTATACTTGGTGTGAACTGTATAATTTAGTTTTCTAAAAAATGTAACTTTGACAAATCAAATGAATTGTTTGAGTGCCACCCAGTTGTTTAGTAGTTTTGCCTACTAAATAATAGCTGTTGCCTACAACATATTTGTTCCTTCAAATGGCTTAGATTTGAGAGTAGCTATCAGTTTAATGGATCCGTGTATTCAAGGAAGATTTGCATGGTGGCTCAATAAAATTATCCTATAATGAACAACATTGCAAATGTGATTATACAGGCAATAAATGAAGTGTTCATCCTTGATAGTGCTTTTTCTTTAGAAATGCAAATTTGGTAGGCTTTTTGTGATAAGCAAATCACTGAACATTTTGAAGGAATTAAGGGAGGAGAAGGTATGATAAAATAATCAGGAAGTTTTACTTAAGAATGATCTGATTAGAATGTAGAAATATTTTTAGAAGCATTTTATTCAGCTTTGAATGTTTATAACTATTTTATCAAATAGACAGAATAACTGATTTAATAAAACAACCAACATGAAACCTCTGACTTAGGAGCAGCTGAACACCCCCAAACCCTGCCTGAACTCTCTTTCCCATGGATTCTGTGGACAGTGATTCTGCGTCTCTCTCTTTTCTGCTTTGTCCCCTAAGATCGGA
>NW_011478562.1:11668-12166 GCF_000754665.1 Bison bison bison | reverse complement strand
GGAATACTGGAGTGAGTTACCATATCCTCTCTAGGGGATCTTCCCGACCCAGGGATTGAACCTTCATCTCATATGTCTCCTGCATTGTCACGCAGGCTCTTTACCACTAGTGCCACCTGGGAAGCCCTTTCTGTTTATACACATACCTTAATATACACAAAAATTAATGCAACACACAAGTACTTAATGAGTAGGTATATCTAGTATTGTGCTACAGACAATATGGGTTACACAGGTAAACATGGAATGGCTACAGAGCTGAAAGAGCTGTCAATCTAGTAGAGAAGGCGGAACATGTTCATAAATAACTATTAAATAACTATTATGAAAGAACTTCTAGCTGGTGGGGAAGGCCTCGCAAAGGAGATGACATTTGTTTGGACCTTAAGGAATAGCATGCTGCTGTTGCTAAGTCACTTCAGTTGTGTCCCACTCTGTGCGACCCCATAGACGGCAGCCCACCAGGCTCCCCCCTCCCTGGGATTCTCCAGGCAAGAA
>NW_011478562.1:9791-11568 GCF_000754665.1 Bison bison bison | reverse complement strand
TGTATTGTTTAGTGCAGATTTAGGTTCACAGTAGAAAGTACAGACTTTCCATATATACCTGCCCCCACAGTATCTTATTAATTTTTCTTTTATAGTTTTTCTCAATTATTAGTATTTCAGCATTCCTGAAAGATGACTGTATTTAAAGCATTTTGAGCATATTTTACTTTATTATGCTTCACTCTGCTCTTTTGAGGCTGATGACTCCCAATTCTATATTCCAAGTCTAGGCTTCTTTCCCTCCTTCCTTGTACATCCATTTGTCTGATGGACATCATCTGGTTGTCCTGCTGACCCTTCCAACCCAATAGGTCCAGGAATAAGAATCAGTATCTTATCCCCCTCCTGAAAGCCTGCTTCTCTTGTGTTCCCATGTCAAAGAGGGTTGTACCATTCACCCAGTTAATTACTCAAGCCAGAAATCTGGAAATTGACTGTCATAGTCATTCTTTTCTCGTCAGACATATCCAGTTATCATACTTTGCACATTATACCTCCTAAATTCTACCCTTATCCCTGTTGTTGTTGCTGTAGTTCAGAAACTCATCATCTCTCGCTTAGATGACTGTTCCAGCATGCAAACTCATCTGTTTGCTTCCATTCTTGTCCATATCCAGTCCATTCCCAAAGCCAAAGTGATCCTCCTAAAATGCAAATCTAATTATGTTGCTCTGCTACTTAAAAACCCTTAAGAGTCTCCCCTTGCATCCAGGAAAAGACCCAAGATCTTTCCTGGTCTGGATCCTGCTCATCTTTCTAGCACCATCTCCCATGACTACATCTCTCCACCCTCCGGCAGCATCTTCCTCTAGCTTTCCTGACTGGGACCTCTTGATATAATACAGTCTTGGGTACCAATTCAGACTTCACCAGTTGAGCCAAGTTATACTTAAACTCTCTGAGCCTCACTTTCTTTATTTGTAAAAGCGGATTGCCTAACTACTTCACAGGATTGTTATGAAGAGGAACTGTGATGATGTTAGCAAAATACTTGGCATACAGTAAGCATTTGAATGTGGTACTTTATTACTTATATCAGGCCATATTATTCCAGCCCTTGTGAATTTTGCATAGGGTTCTCCTTGTCTTTTGCACTCTTTCATTTAACAGTTACTTCTTGACCACCTACTATATGCCAGTATTCTAAGAAGTTGGAAAACATGGATACACCAGAAAAACAGTCTGATCCACTTTATTCCTCTTTAGGCAAGTCCTTTTTGACATTCCTAGGTCTAGGATGCTCTGTGCTACACCTTCCTGTTGTATATTATTCTAATTCCCTTGTTTCATTTATCAACTTATCATGCTATAGAGTAAATGATGCTAATGGACTCTAGACTATCATTTTCTTACAAGCTGGGTAGGGACTGTATGTTATTAATTGGTGTACACTGAATGCTAACAGTGCCTGATAATCATTCACTTAAATATGTGGAGGAAACATGTAGAAGATATTTGGTGAATGTCTCTTGGATGAAATAAAAATACAAGTCCACAAAATAGTTTTCTTCCATTGTTTACTGCAGGTATTCACTATTTCAGCTCCCTTTAGGCTTTTAGGGCTATCCTAGAAATCTGCCTCCTGATTCTGTTTTGCAAGGATTAAAAACAATTTGAGTACAAAAACAATCATGTTTAAAATGAAGCTTAAGAGTGTAATTCAGTGTGAGAAAATTCCAGGCCACAAGCACTGCAAGGATCTGACCTGATGACCTTACATTCATTTCATTTCTATTTTCGTGTTTTAAGATGTTATCAGCATCCATTTTTTAAGTTT
>NW_011478562.1:8745-9691 GCF_000754665.1 Bison bison bison | reverse complement strand
GGACTCTCTGTTTCTGTTTCCAGTTCTCTATACTTGTTTGCTTTGTTCTTTGAAATAAGCTTCCTCTGGCTGTAGGGGTCATGGCTAACCAGTGGCCCTGGAACTGCACCCTCTAAGTTTCCTTCCCTTAGTGCTAGTTCAAAAAATGCTAGTGTGAGACTTGGGTTCTGCTTACATCAAATTTTCATCCCATGACAAATCATTGTGTGTTAGGAGGGCAAGGTCATGTAGAAAGATAACAGTTCTCATTAGGAACCAATATTAAGATTAATAAGAGACTGTCTTAGTCTTTATGGGCTGCTATAACAGAATACCATAGACTGTGTGACTTATAAACAACAGAATTTACTTCTCACAGTTCTAGAGTCTGAAGTCCAAGGTCAGGTTGCTGGCAAATTCTGTATCTGGTGACAGCTCATAGATGGCCTGCTTCCTTCTTGCTTCATAGATGGCCATCTTTTCTGTGTCTTCACATGGCTGAAGAAGTGAAGGAGCTCTCTGGGGTCTCTTTCTTAAGGGCACTAATCCCATTCATGAGGGCTCCATCCTCATGACCTCGTCATCTCCTGAACACCCCACCACCAAATACCTTCACATTGTGGCTTAAGTTTCAACATAGGAATTTGGTGGGGAGAGGATGTAGAATCTCATGGGAGGGGAGGGTAGTGCAGACATGGCCCCCTTGGGGAGTGATCAGTTGGATAGCCATCCCAATTTGTGTCTGTTTGTAATCATTGTTTAATTTACTGATTTAAGCTTGTGCTCCTTTCTTTTCCCTATTTGTGTCACATTCAGTTCTCTTTCCCTCACTTTAGTTGTCATTGCTACTTGTTTATGGTTTTATCACCATCTCGAATTAAATTTTAAAAATTTCCACTTTTGAATGTCATTTCAGAGTCTAGGTCTTATCCCTCTATGAAAGTTATTCTTTTTTAAAAAATAGACT
>NW_011478562.1:7376-8645 GCF_000754665.1 Bison bison bison | reverse complement strand
CTCTCTTTCCCATGGATTCTGTGGACAGTGATTCTGCGTCTCTCTCTTTTCTGCTTTGTCCCCTATTGTGTGATCAGAGGCCTGACTACTGGGACAGCCTTGTTCTCCTAGGAGTGGCAGGGTAGAGACCAGGGCCTGACCTCGGGCCGAGAGTTACCACATGGTTTTCTCTATTCCTGTAGTATCCTCCCCTACCCCCACCCCCAGTTTTGGATGGGGGCGAGTATACCAGGCTTTAAGTTGGTCATCCCTGGGGTCGGTCGCACATCTAGAGATTTCTAATGCAATACCAGAAAATATGACATTAAGGAAAGTCAGAAAAAGACAATGAAGCCATATCAACCTAGAGTCCATGAAAGAATAAAAATAAGAGTACTTTAAGTGCTTTAAGTGTTGGCAAAAGTAGGATGCTTTCCATTTCATTTATTTATTTTTCATTGCACTGGGTCTTTATTGCTGCTTGGGCTACTCTCTAGTTGCAGTGAGTGAGGCCTACTCTTCACTGACGTGTGTGGGCTTCTCATTGCAGGGGCGTGTCTTGTTGCAGAGCACAGGTTCTAGGTGCTTCACAGCCGAGCACAGGCATGGGCTTCAGTAGTTGCAACACATGAGTTCAGTGGTTGTGCCTCCCGGGTTCTAGAGCAAAGGCTCAACAGTTGTAGCACACGACATGTGGGATCTTCCTGGACCAGGGATTGAATCCGTGTCTCCTGCATTGGCAGACAGATTCTTCACCACTGAGCCACTAGGATAGCCCCTTGATTCCATTTAAAAGTGAAAAAATAAGCTGAGTCAAGGCAGTTAAGTATAATACTAATACTGGTAATTTGCCCATGTGAAGAAGGAAAGACTTAACTCCTAAAATGAATTCTATTTCAGGGTAGAAATAGAATTAGTGCTCTCAGTCTAGAAATAGGTCCAGAGTTCTCACAAGTCCCTGTCTGAGTTTCCCTTAAGCAAGCCTTTATCCATAGCCTGAAAAACCTTTTGTCTAAGTCTACTTGTGCATAAGTCCAAGAACCCCAAGTAAATTAAAAAAAAAAACAAACTATCTTATTAGTTTTTTCTAGGGTTGACAAAGTAGCTTTATATTTATTATTTCTTTTAATTTTTATAACAACTATGGGAGGTATTATACCATTCTTAGCATAAACTAAAGTATACATTTGTACATAATAGACAGTGAAGAACAGGGAAGCCTGGTGTGCTGCAGTCCATGAGGTCACAAAGGGTTAGACATGACTTAGCAACTGAAAAACAACATAATAG
>NW_011478562.1:5247-7019 GCF_000754665.1 Bison bison bison | reverse complement strand
CAATAGGCAGAGGCTTCTTGGAGATTCTTGCAGCTTTTGGATTCCATGGTACTGAGGTAGTTCTTGACTTTTCAGTGATGAAAGCAAAGGCTGTGCTAGAACTATGCTATTCTGCATCTGTTGCTGTATGCTGCCTTCTACCCAGCTCATTCAGAATAGGTGCCCAGCAGGCTGACACTTCCTATTTTGCCTTTGTACAGAAGGATATCACAGCTGTAACCAAAGAAGGAAAATTTCTGCTAACAAATCTGGAAGTGCCTGATGCTGAGGGTGCTGTGAGTTCAAGACTTGAAAATCATCAGCCGACTAGTGGTGACTGGCAAACTATTAATAAGTAAGTAGTATTCTTTGGGGTTTAGAGTTACTTATCTTATACTTTTGATAGGGAATTATATATTTTTGTGGCTAACTGTTAACCTGCAAAAGTATTCCTGGACCTCTGGCATTCAAGCTGAGAACTCCTCCCCGTGTTGACCCACAGAGATTAGTTTGCTCATAGGCGAGATTCTGTGGACACTGATAGTCTCTACCTGGACCAAATGTCATGGGCTGTGACTTTGCCTATAATTCTTAACATCCAAAGCAGGGTTATCTACCTACCTGCAATACAAATCATTGGTTTAATGATGATTTTGCTTTGTTAAGATTGCTGACTCAAGTACATGATATGGAAATAGCTTTTGATGGATTTTGGGAAAAACACCAGCTAAAAATGGAGCAGTATTTGCAACTCTGGAAGTTTGAGCAGGATTTTCAAGAGGTCAGTTAAAACTTTTTTTGGGTACAGTTTCTTTTGTTATGCTGGAGGTTCTTACTCCTTGATCATCAGAAACACAGTCTCACAAGATGCAGGATGCCCATGTATACCCCCAGAGAGGTGAAAAGGAGGCAAGTGTGAGTGTGCTTTGACTTAGAATGAAGAAAACAGCTACGAAAATGCCAACACTTATACTTCTCTGGCTCAGGCTCATTTCTTATGGGAAAGCACTTAAGGGGCTAACGTAGACGACAGGGGTAAAGTTGCTGTCTGCGTTGATGTTTGATATTCAAATGTATTTTAGATGTAAAATACTTTCAGACTATGGGAAATCTACCAAGGGAATAATACTAACTTCCTTCATGATTTTTAAACTACCATCTACCTATGCTGACCATATTTAATATGATCTAACAAAACATTTTTTTCTGATTCAGCGACTTATTTCTATAAAAAAGCCTGATGGATGAGATTAAATTGTGTTTAATTATACATTATTTAAAAGGTTATAAGTATATTCTAGTTCTGTCCTTCTGGAAAATCCATCCTATATGGTCAAGAGACATAGCTTCATTTTCCTTTCCCTTTATAGTCGGCCTCCATGCTTCTACCAGTCTCTGTCATAGTATTTTCCCAGGGATCCAAGGAAAAGTCACTTCTCTCTCTTACATGTGGTCAGCCTGTTTCTGCCCATGAATGGCTGACTTGCCTAGTATTCCATTTGTTCTAGCCAAATCAGTTGGGGGAGGGGACCCAGGGCTCAGTTATTACCAGCCTTTTCCCTCTGGTGATTCAGATTTTGAAGTGTCAGGCTCTCAGTAAAACTTTTCTTAAAGAAAGAATAGGTATAGAACAGTCTTTTGGACTCTGTGGGAGAGGGTGAGGGTGGGATGATATGGGAGAATGGCATTGAAACATGTATAATATCATATGTGAAACGAATCATCAGTCCAGGTTTGATGCATGATACAGGATGCTCGGGGCTGGTGCACTGGGATGACCCAGAGGGATGGTA
>NW_011478562.1:2978-5147 GCF_000754665.1 Bison bison bison | reverse complement strand
ACTGTAGAGCCTGTAGTTCATTTTTGAAATCTAGTTCTAGAATTTTTTTTTTTTCTTCCTTGGGAAAAACAGATTTCTGGGGTTCCTATTTTTCAAAAACATATAATTCAACGTCTTGATTTTCTTGCTTAGGAAATATCTAGAAATGATGAAGAGTCACTGAGGATGGCATTTAAATGAGAGGCCTAGGGAATAAGGAGACCTTACTCTGCCCACCCTCTCCTGTGGCCATGTAGTAACTTGAAGAAACCAAGGGTTTGGGTTCAAATCCTAGCACTGCTGATTTTTATCAATATAACTTTGTGCAAGTTGTAAAAGCTCTCTCAGCCTCAGTTTTTCCAACTATACAGTGGGAAGAATAAGACTTTACCTCATTGGGTTATTGAGAAGATTAAATAAGATTACAGATGTACCATGTTTGACACTGTGCCTGGCCTATGGCTTGCCCTCAGAAAATGAGAGTCATCTTATTAATCTCATCAGTCTAGTGATTCTGCTGGGGGTAGTTAAATTTGTAGCAAAAATGCCTTCTGTTCTAGAAATGTATGGATAAGCAAGGGCTCTGTGCCTCACTAGAGTGAATTTGTCATATAAGAGTCTTCTAATTCCAGAGGGATGGGAACCCTTCTGAAGGAAATAATGATATTTACTTAAATCAGGATTTTATTTTCCTCATCTTTATTTTCATTCAGCAGTCCTGTTCATTCATATGAAAGTGAGTCGTCAAAATAAGCAGTGGCTTGCCTTTAATAACCTAGAAAGCTAAAAATAAAAGAGCAGATGCCTTGAGTTACATGGTAAACAGAGGGTTTATATAGTCTCTAAATGTTGTCCTTTCTCTAAGTCACTGATTTTGGAAACAAAATGAACAACCAAACCTTACTTGACATTTTAGGGCAGCAGAGCCTTTGGGGTCATAACTTCAAATCTTCTCCAGAACTTGAAATGAATTATTGTGACTAATGTTCCTCTGTCATCTTAGTCCATCAAATGCTAACACTTGTTCATAAATGATAATAAAGTGGCTTTGATGTTCTCATATCTCTTCAGAAGTAGTTATTATTAAAACAATTGTGCAATTCCAAAATCAAATAGAATAAGGAACACACAATGTTTTGCCAGATAATAAAACAAATTACTCAGTACGTGGCATATTTAAGAAACGGTTTTCATCATTGTTTGAGAAATAAGTACAGATGTTTAGATATTCAAGAAGTCTCTTCACCTCACTAAGTTTCTTAGGGGCTTAGATGCAAAGTTAGGGTTCATTGTCAAGGCCAATGCTAACTTTCCTTGCAGAGGAGAGGTCATAGTATATGTCTTGGCTGTCATATCTAAATGAAAGTTAATATAGTTGCTGGTCTAGGTTTTGATATGCTGGCCAAGTTACCACAGAATTAAGAGAATCATGCACGGGCTCTTTGCAGGCTATAGAAAATTTTGCCCTCACAGTGAAAGATACGGCTCAGATGTTACAGTCCTTTGGAACTGAACTGGCTGAGACAGAACTACCAGGTGACATTCCTGCAATGGAAGAAATTCTTGCAATTCGTGCTGAAAGGTACCACCTGTTAAAGGTATGTCTGATAGGGGAGACAAACCAAAATTTTCCATGGTCTTTCTTTTGATAGAGAGGTGTTGAGTGTGTCTTATTTCACACAGATTGCTGGGTAGGGAGACAAAAAGAGATGTTTATATGGTGTAAAGCACAATATTAAAAAAAGAGTACGAGAGGAGGATGTCCTGGATATGTTGAATTTAAGTGGCCCTTTTTTTGAAATGGTGCCCCTCCTCCTTCCCTCTCCCCATCCATAACCACTAGTTCTCTGTTTCTTTTTTCACTAGTTTGTTTTACTTTTTAGATTCCACATATAAGTGACATCATATGGTATTTGTCTTTCTCTGTCTGACTTATTTCACTTAGCATAATACCCTCCCAGTCCATCCATGTCGTTGCAAATGGCAAGATTCTATTCTTTAATGGCCGAGTAGTTTTCCATTGTATATATATATATGTATGTATACCATATCTTCTTTATCCAGTCATCTGTTGTTGGATGCTTAGGTTGCTTCCATATTAAATTAGAACTTTCTACCAGTGAGAGGAAGCTACAAACTGAGCCTTGGGGTACTTGTGCCTATAAAATTGGGGACTGTAAATCTGTCTCA
>NW_011478562.1:0-854 GCF_000754665.1 Bison bison bison | reverse complement strand
CACAGGACATGGTGCATTTCTGAAAGATAAATTATATATTTTTTTCTACCCGAGTCCTTCTCAGAGGCTATAGGGCCAGGGTTTGGCATAGCTTTGAAATTAGATTTGTAAGAAGTCTGAATAACTGAGTTTGATTATGCCTATTTCATTCGTCCACTTTGCAGTATTCACGGCTGGTCCAAGATTAAGGACCATAAGGATTTTGGCCCCTGTTCTGAATATGAGCATGGTGGTAGTGATGGCTTCCTCTGTTTTAGGTTCATCTCTGAAGCCTCTGCTCTGGTGATAGTTTGCAGTTAGAACACTTTGAAAAACCATGGGGGCCATTTTGCTCTAGTCTGACTCTTATTCCACATTTCATAGTTACAGCAATGTAACTGTGAGCAACAGTGATTAGAAACTGTTCTAACAACAAACAGTGATTAGAAACTGTTCCTCCATGGAATAAGAGTCTGACCCCTTTGATGATTAGGCAGTGAAGAGAAGTTTTGATCATGGCAGTGGAATGTAAAATAGGGGTATCACATATAGGCATTGGATCTGAACATGAGCATTCTAATCTGTACATCTTCTGTGGCGAGGAGACTTTTTCTTTGTGCTAGGCGATCATCATGCATTTTTATTACACTTGAGATTTTGCAAAGAATTTCATATTTCAGTTATTGATTTCTGGGAAAGAATGTGCAGCTGGTGTTGAGAGAATGGTCAGAATGAATTCCTTGTTATGAAATGAGTGCAGGGCTTCCCAGCCTTGGCCGTGCCTCTGAAGTACCTGTGGAGATACAGAGAAGAGATTTCTGGTTGCCAAGGGGGAGGTTCGTCAGGGAGGGATGGAATAGGAGATTGGGGTGAGC
>NW_011478561.1:13060-17885 GCF_000754665.1 Bison bison bison | reverse complement strand
TGTTTGGAAATCTGCCTTTCTTCAAGATTTATGTCAATCGTTTCATGGTCCAGGATGACTCACCTGGTGCCAATGTTATCTCAATGCATGTTGTGGGTGAGGGCCCTGGTGACATTCTCTGAGTTTTGAGACATTTCCTTTCTCTAATTAGCAGACTGCTAGTAGCTATATAATATCCAGCTAAAGGCTAGCAGCGGGACACTCTTTCTACCCACTTCTGATGTCTATGTCAGAAGCTTTCTCTATCTACTTTATACTTTAATAAAACTTTATTACACAAAAGCTCTGAGTGATCAAGCCTTGTCTCTGGCCCCAGATTGAATTCTTCTCCTCCAGAGGCCAAGTATCCTGGCATCTTTCGTGGTTCAGCAGCAACCTTTCAGAGAGACATGCAGCATTCACTGACTGGAAGACTTAATACAGTAAAGACATCAGTTCTCCCCAAAGTGATCTCTAGGTTTAAAACAATTAGTACAAGTAGCTTAGCGGTAAAGAATCTGCCTGCTAATGCAGGAAATGCAGGAGATGTGGGTTCCATCCCTGGGTCATGAAGATCCCCTAGAGAAGGAAATGGAAACCCACTGCAGCATTCTTGCCTGGGAAATCCCATGGACAGAGGAGCCTGGCGGGCTACAGTCCATGGGGTCACAAAGAGTCAGACACGACTTAGTCAATAAACAACAACAACAGTGCACTCACTAGAATATTAAATACCTGTAAAGCATTTACAGGGCTTCCCAGTTGGCTGAGTGGTAAAGAATCCGCCTGCCAATGCAGGAGTCTCAGGAGACGTGGGTTCAATCCCTGAGTTGGGAAGGTCCCCTGGAATAGGAAATGACAACCCACTCCAGTATCCTTGCCTGTCATGGATAGAGGAGTTTAGCAGACTACAGTCCATGGGGTCACAGAGTTGGATATGACTGAGTACACACACATATACCCAGGAAGATTTTCATAGATATAGAGAAGCTTATTCTAAACTTTTTGAGGAAATTCAAAGTAACTATGATAGCTAAAACAATTCTGAAAAAAAAAAAATAAACTGAGAAGAATCACTCTACCTAATGATAAGATTTATTATATAGATATAGCAAATTGAGACAGTGTGATATTAGAGGAATGAGAGACACAGGTCAGAGGAAACAAAGAAAGAACCCAGAAACAGACCAACACAAATATACCCAACTGATTTTTGACAAAGGTGTAAAAAATTTCAATATTAGAATACCTTTTTTAAAAATGGTGCTTGAACAATGGGAAAAAAAAAAACCCTTCAACCTGAACCTTGCATAAGATACAAAAATAAACTAAAAAATGAAACATGGACTTAGGTATAAAATATAAAACTTTAAAACTTTTAGTCAGAAAACATGAGGAAAATCTTTGGGACCTCGATCTTGCTGAAAAGATCTAAGAACTAGATACCAAAAACCATAACATACATCACAACAAACTGTAAAAAATTCTTAAAGAGATGGGAATACCAGACCACCTTGCCTGTCTCCTAAGAAACCTGTATGCAGGTCAAGAAGTAACAGTTAGAACTGGACATGGAAAAATGGACTGACTGAAAATTGAGAGTGAAGTAAGTCAGAAAGAGAAAATATCATATATTAAAGCAAATATATGAAATCTAGAAATATGGTATGGATAAACCTATCTACACGGCAGCAATGGAGATGCAGACATAGAGAATAGACTTTTGGACACAGTGAGGGAAAGAGAAGGGGGATGATTTGAGAAAGTAGCATTGAAACATATATATTACCATATGTAAAATAGATAGCCAGTGGGATTTTGCTGTATGATGCAGGGAGCTTAAATCAGGTGCTCTGTGACAACCTAGAGGGGTGGCGTGGGGAGGGAGGTGGGAGAGAGGTTAAAGACAGAGGGGACATATACATAGCTATGGCTGATTCATGTTGATGTATGGCAGAAACCATCATAATATTGTAAAGTAACTACCCTCCAATTAAAAATAAAAGATTAAAAAAACCTGTATATGAATAATCAGAGCAGCTTTATTCATAATAGCAAAAGCAGGAAACAACCCAAATGTCCTTCAATTAGCGACTGGATAAATAAACTCTGGTATATCCATCCAGTGGAATACTACTCAGCAATAAAAAGAAACAAACTATTAATATAGTGACTAGGATGGACCTCCAAGGGCATTTCACTCAGTGAAAAAAGTCAATCCCCAAAGGTTACATATTATAGGATTCCATTTATATAAATGCCAAACTATAGAGATTGAGAAGAGATTAACTGTTGCCAGGGTATAAAGATGGAGCTGGGGGCTGAGAATATAAAGGGGTAGCACAAGGGAGCACTTTTGGGATAACTGGAAGTGTTAGTCACTCAGTCCTATTTGACCCTTTGAGACCCCATGACTGTAGCCTGCCAGGCTCCTCTGCCATGAAATTCTCCAGGCTGAAGTGGGTCGTCATTCCCTTCTCCAGCGTATCTTCCTGATCCAGGGATCTTACCCGGGTCTCCTACATTGCAGGCAAATTCTTTACTGTCTGTGCCACCAGGGAATAACTGAGATAACTGAACAGTTTTATATATTGACTGTGGTGGTGGTTATACAAATCTATACATGGGGTAAAACTGGATAGAGCTACATGCATGCACAAAAATTAAAGTATGTAAAAAGTGACAACAACCGAATAAGGTCTATAATCTAATTAACAATACTGTACCAATATCAATTTCTTGGACTTGACATTTTACAGTTACATAAGATACCATCATTGGGGAAATCTGATGACAAGCACATGGATCTCCAAGCACTGCTTTTGCAACTTCCTGTGAGGTCATAATTATTTAAAAACAAAAAAGGTTTTTTAAAAGTTGTTATGGGATTTCCAAAGTTTCAGAAAGTAGCCTTGGTGACTTTAATTACTAGAATCATTCTGTGCTAGTTCCTTTTCATGCATAGCTGGAGTAGTTTAAAACTTTCTCTTCCTTCTGGCAAGTTTTACAAACGTGTTCAAAGGAAGTACACTAGTGCTTCTTTTTAAAAATTCTGACAGCTTTTTTATAATATAGTTTAAAATGTGAACACAGTAAAAAGAGATCACTACTATTTTCTTGGACCATAAGCCTTTCATTTATGTAGGTTACAGATCTACTAATATTTACTATATTCAAAATAAAAACTGAAAATATCTAAAAATATTTATTAATTCATTAAAATAACAATAAATCCACTACATGTTAACATAAACAATACATTTTATTAAAATAACTATTTTCCAAAATAAAAAAAAATTTAGAAATGTTTTCTTTTTTGAAAAGCTCTGTAATGTTTGCCTTAATATAAGACAGCTAGACTCTTACTTGCTTCATCACTGTGGTATCGTTGTGGTTATTTTGTTTGACATATATGAAGAAAATTTAACCTTATGGAGATATGTAGTGGGAAAAAGGACAAGTTCCCAGGCACTTTGAATGGATTTCAGGTGTCAGGTGTCTCCAGGGTCCTCAGACCACACTTGGAGAATCACTGTGCTGGAGACACATACTGAAATATTTACAAAGGAAATGTTAGGATGTCTGAAATTTGCATTAAAATACTTCAACACACACACACACACATCAATTCTCATTATATGGGGTAGTTATATCCAATAAAATTACCTTGAGCAGTGAACTAGCAAATACTGAGCCACTGCTCCTAGTGGACATACAGAGTGACGTTCCTGCAAACCCCTGGTCACATTCTCATCAACCAATCAACATATAATCTTTTTTTGCCACTTTATTTATTTAAATTGAAGGATAATTGCTTTACAGAATTTTGTGGTTTACTGTCAATCATGAACAAGAATTAGCCATAGGTACATTTGTGTTTCTGTTTAAAGACATCTCATTTTATAGTTCTTAAAATAATGAATTATATATGCACTATTCCTTTATCATACTGAGAAGGGTCTAACATTTTCCTGACCTGAGTAACAAGAACTTAAATTTCTTTGGCTCTCAGCCTCAAAACAATGTTGTTTATAATGCTTTGTAAAGTTTGATTGCCATCTTATGAATCCACAAATTTAGCTAGTTATCCATCTTTTCCATAGATTCATTGCACACAACAGATAGTGTTTTAGTGATTTCTGGATGGTGTCACATATAGGTCAGCAAATTTCCTCTTCCCTTGTCTTGATTTACCTTATTGTTAAATCAAGAAATTGAACTCACAGCCAACATCACCATAACTCATGCCTGAAGGAAACTTATCTAATACATGCATTTTTCTCTGTAAACCACATCACAGTCTTCTTATTATGTCAGCTTCTGAACTCTGTTCACTCCCTTACCTTCACTGAGGCATATGGCATCCCAATTAATGTTTTCTTTTCCATCCTCAAGTTTTTCCATTACCTAAAGTAATTTCAAGTTCCATGTTTTCACTCATGCAGTACCCTGGCCTCTCATTCTCTTGATTTTCTTGTCTGTCTCCAACGACTTTCTTCCATGTTCATACCCTGAACTTTGTGATCATCTAGAATTCTTTATCCTTGAAACAGTTTAGTCTACTTCTGTCTCTCCAGCTCATTCTCTCTCTTATTCACACTGCACTAATTCTTCAACCTTATCAAGACCTCCTTGATCCATTCATTTTTCTCCCAGTATGGCTTATCATTTCCTTATTTTTTACTTTATATCTTATAATTAATCACTTTAACCTCTCTGACCAATACTCTCACCAAACCTTGACCTAAGACATCAGCTCTGATTCCATGCAAGGATAGTCTTTTCTCTTTATGCCATGACTTTAAAATATCAGGCTTCCCAGGTGGCTCAGTGATAAAGACTGCCA
>NW_011478561.1:10277-11526 GCF_000754665.1 Bison bison bison | reverse complement strand
TCCAGTTATACACTGCTGTTTAATAAACCACCCCCAAACACAGGAATGAAAACAATAAGCATTCTATTATTGTCATGATTGGGTGGATGAGAAATTTGAGCAAGTCTTACTGGACAATTTTCCTGCTCCATATGGCATCTACTGGAGTCACCTAGTGATGTCCAACTGGTGGCTAAGTTGATCTGGTGGAGCCAGGATGGTTTCCTTTATGGCTGGTGCCTTGGTAGAGATTTCTGGAACGCTGGGTGCAGCTAGGCTTCATGCTCTGTCCATGTTGTCTTGAAATCTCTCCATGTGGTCTCTCTAACAGGGTGATGAAAGTTCTTAAATGATTGCTCATAGCCCTAAAAGACCAAAGTGAAAGTAGTAAGGTTTCTTATGACCCAACCTTGTAAGTCAAGCAGCATCACTTCTTGCATTCTATCAGTTAAACTTATATACAGAGCTCACCAGATTCAAGACCAGGTGACTAGACAGAGGTATGATTACTGACAGGAACTGTTAACAGGGAACATAGGATGAAGTCTACCACACACTCACACTCCTCAAACTGCCATGTAGCAATGCCCCATGCCACTGAAACTGTGATCCCTGAGGTGAAGACCTCTTAGTTGTTAAATCCAATGCCTGCTTAGTACTTGCTTTGCTTGCTTTTTCTGCTAAACTGGAATCTACTGACCACTAACTCATTCATGAAATTCTCCTCCCCTGTTTTTTTTGTATACCACCTCTCCTTGTGTGCCTTGAATTTTTCTGGCTGTTTCTTAGTCTCCTAAAGTGACTCATTTCTTATGGTTTTCCTTTAACTACTGGGCCTTGTTATCACTCATTTTCTTACTCTGTTATCTGGTTATATCATCTACACCCATGGACTCATCTATCATTTAGCCACCAGAGATTCTGCATTATACATCTCCATCCCAGCTCTCTCTCCACTAATCCAGACTTATACGTACTCAGACTGAATGTCCCACAGATTCCTCAAACTTGGCCATGTACTCACAGGGCAGTTTCCAAACAGTTCAAACTAAAAGAACTAAATAGAAATTTTGGCTGCTACTTACTGCAGGGGAAATTGAGTATAGAATCTGAGTTCTGTCAAGCTAACTACCTGCTAAAACAAAAAAATCAATACTCTTCCGAGGGACACAATGGAATCCAGATTCTCTACAACATGTCCTCCAAGAAATTCAAATGACTGAGCATATTGTAAACAGATAAACGTTACCCATACTGAAGAAAAAAAGAT
>NW_011478561.1:8954-10177 GCF_000754665.1 Bison bison bison | reverse complement strand
AGGTAGCAGGAATACACAGAAGAACTACAAAAATGGTCTTAGTAACCCAGATAACCACGATGGTTTGATCACTCACCTAGAGCCAGACATCCTGGAGTGTGAAGACTTAGGATGCTTTTACTATGAACAAAGCTAGTGGAAGTGATATAATTCCAGCTGAGCTATTTCAAATCCTAAAAGATGATGCTTTGAAAGTGATGCACTCGATATGCCAGCAAATTTGGAAAACTCAGCAGTGGCCACAGGACTCGAAAAGGTCAGTTTTCATTCCAACCCCAAAGAAGGGCAATGCCAAAGAATACTCAAACTACTGCATAATTGTACTCATTTCACATGCTAGCAAGGCAATGCTCAAAATCCTTCAAGCTACACTTCAGCAGTACATGAACTGAGAACTTCCAGAGTACAAGCTAGATTTAGAAAAGGCAAAAGAACCAGAGATCAAATTGCCAACATCCACTGGATCATATAAAAAGCAAGGGAATTCCATAAAAATCATCTACTTCTGCATCATTGGCTATGCTAAACCCTTTGATTTTGTGGATCACAACAAACTATGGAAAATTCTTAAAGAGATGGGAATACCAGACCACCTTACCTACCTTCTGAGAAACCTGTATGCAGGTCAAGAAGCAACAGTTAGAACTGGACATGGAACAACAGACTGGTTTAAAATTGGGAAAGGAGTACGCCACGGCTGTATATTGTCACCCTGCTTATTTAACTTCTATGCAGAGGACATCATACAAAATGCTGGGCTGGATGAAGCACAAGCTGGAATCAAGATTGTCGGGAGAAACATCAATAACCTCAGATACGCAGATGACACCACCCTAATGGCAGAAAGTGAAGAGGAACTAAAGAGCCTCTTGATGAAGGTGGAAGAGGAGAGCAAAAAGTTGGCTTAAATCTCAACATTCAAAAAATGAAGATTATGGCATCCGGTTCCCTCATTTCATGGCAAATGGATGGGAAAAAATAGAAACAGAGACAGACTATTTTCTTGGGGTCCAAAATCACTGCAGATGGTGACTACAGCCATGAGATTAAAAGATATTTGCTCCTTAGAAGAAAAGCTATGAAAAACAGACAGTATATTAAAAAGTAGAGACATGACTTTGCCGACAAGGTCTGTATTGTCAAAGCTATGGTTTTTCCAGTAGTCATGTATGGATGGAGATGGACCATAAAGAATGTTGAGTGCTGAAGAATTTATCCTTTTG
>NW_011478561.1:4439-6617 GCF_000754665.1 Bison bison bison | reverse complement strand
TCTGTCCATGAGATTTCCCAGTCAAGAATATTGAGGAGTATGTGCTGAAAGAAGAATATTTCCTTCTCCAGGGGATCTTCCTGACCCAAGGGTCAAACTCATGTCTCCTGTTTGGCAGGCAGATTCTTGACCACTGAGCCACCACAGAAACCCTCTACCCTGTTTAATCTGTTCTTATTTTGGATGCCTGATAGCTCATAGCTGAACCTAATCCTAACCCCCTCACTCCTCACATCTAATCAAGGCAAAACAAAATCTAGAAGAGTGGCATGCAGTGAAACAGGTTAGAGTGGATTAGAACCAACCACCTGGACTTGAATCTAGGCTCTGATCTAGGCTCTGTCATTTACCAGCTCTCTGACCACCTGCAAATTGTTTTCTCTCTCTGTACCTCAGCTTCCTCAGGCATAAAATGAGGTCAACAATGTTATCTACCCCATAGATGGGTTGTGAGAATGATGTGAGATAATTCATATAAGCACTGAGAGTAGTGCCTGGCTCATAATAAGGGCTCACTGAGTGTTAGCTACCATTTTCAGTGCCCGCCAATTTTACCTGCTAAAGATCCTATTCCTCCACAACATCCTATGCAGCATCCTGCCTCAGCCTGATTTTTCTGGAACACTCCAATCTGACCAGGTCACTCCTTTTTGAAACCTCTTGATGACTCTCCATTATCTACAGAATGAAGGCTTAACTCCATAGGTGGGTGACCAAGGCCCTTTTGGATGAGGGACCAACTGGCCTTTTGATGCCCACCACCTGCCACTCCTTCACGACTGACCACACTCTGACCACAGCACTGAGCTGTCTTCTGTCACCACCTCTTGACCTACCTCAAGAGTGTCAACCACTCCCACTCCCTCTCTCCTGAACTTTTTCCTCTTTTGGCTTCTGTGGCACCACACACTCTCCTGATTTTCTTCCAATCTCCCTGGCTGTTCCTTTTTCATCCTTCTCATGGGCTTCTCATTCTCCACTCCCTTGGTAAGTGTCAGAGTTCCCTCCTGAGTCCACTCCCTGCATGTCTTCTTGCCAGTGAGGGCATCCACCATCAGGCTTTCAAGCTCTACCTTCATGCTGTGTTCCCCTGATCTCCTTTCCTGACCTCCGACCTGGGCTCTGGTCTCCCACATTCTCCTGAAGATCACACAGACACAACTTAGCATCTCCAAAATGGAACTCATCTTCCACCCCAAACTCGCTTCTCCTCTTTGCACTGAATCTATTTGTGGCACCACCATCATCAAAGCCAGAAACACTCATTCTCTACATCTAACAAATTAACAAATACTGCCAAACTCATATCCCCAGTAACTCTCCAATCTGTCTTCTCCTCTCCATACTCACCACCCTTGCTTTAGTCTGGCTCTCCAGCAAAGGTCCCTTCTCTGCCTCCAGTCTCTCATGCCTTCAATCCAAATGATGACATGTGCCACCAACCTACAGTGATAGTCTTAACGTGCTGCTGCCCTGCTTGAAACTCTTCACTGGTTTCCCCTGCCCACTCTGACGAAATTATTCCTTTCCCCATAGTTGTTAAACACCTACTATGTACCAAGGACTATACTTGGTATTAAGAATACAAACTGGTCCCTGCCTTCTGCCACTTATCTGGTATGAGAGAAAAAACCACACACTAATAAAATACTAAGTCTTGCAACAGATATATTCACAGAGCATCACAGGAGCATAAGACTGACTTCCTTGAAGCAGAGACTTGGGTGTTTATCTTTGCATCCCCAACAACTGGTACCAGGTCTGATTCAATAGAGAATTGTTTTTGAATACTCAACAGATTATCTCTTGATCCTCAGTTTCCCTCTACGTAAAATGGCTCATAGCTCACATATCTAAAGAATTAAATGTATGAACTCTGTTGGAATCCTGATTTGAATTAACCAAATGCAGTTTTTAAAATTAGACATCTAGGTAAATTTGAACAGAAGGTATCTATTTGATAATATTAGGGTATTATTTCTTGGGGGTTTTAAAAGTGTTATAATGATACTGTGATGTTTAAATTTTTTTTAGAGAAATGTAAGGAAGCATTTTAAAATGAAATTATGCAATGAAAAATCATCTGGGATTTGCCTGAAAATAATTCAGTGGTGTTGGGTGGGGGGTATCGCAGAAACAAGACTGGCAGCGCCTATGTTAATAACTGCTGAAGCAAGA
>NW_011478561.1:0-501 GCF_000754665.1 Bison bison bison | reverse complement strand
CCATGCCCTCCTCCAGGGAATCTTCCTGACCCAGGGATTGAACCCACATCTCTTATGCCTCCTGCGTTAGCAGGCGTGTTCTTTTCACTAGCACCACCTGGTGGGAAAATAAGAGACTGATTAAAAAACTTAAGATTTGGGGAATCAGATATCCACAGATGTCTTTGAAAAGCCACAATACATTCCTAAGGATCTAAAAGTCACACATGTCAAGGGCTGTGTACCTGCCCAAGAAAGACATAGAAGGCTCCCATTTCTCACCTCTGGCTAACCTCGAGTCTGTGAAAACATGAAGTGAAAGCTAAGACAGAATTGTGAACTGCTTACCAGAGCACTGGGGGGATTCCCTGGCGGCTCAGATGGTAAAAAATCTGCATGCAAAGGATACCTGTGTTTAATCCCTGGGTTGGGATGATCCCTTGGAGAAGGGAATAGCAACCCACTCCAGTACTCTTGCCTAGAGAGTCCCATGGACAGAGGAGCCTAGTGGACTATAGTCCA
>NW_011478560.1:15047-16770 GCF_000754665.1 Bison bison bison | reverse complement strand
CAGAGCAATTATCAAATATGTGGCACTCACTAAAAATTAATTACAATCACTGCTTTCTCTCACATGTCTACCAGAAGATGCCGGAGAGCTTTTGCTAATCAATATAATCCTTTACAAAATTTCTCAAGAGTTTGAACTTGATTCTCACCCTCTTCCCTTGAAAAATTTCCTTTTACACATGCATTGCAGACACAGGAATTATTTCGGAGCTTCTGTGAGATAATCTTTGGCCCTTAGAGATAAGTGTGAAAAAAACGTGGCTAATACTGGGGAGAGACCAGGTTACACACTATCGAGCCATGAGGGCTGGAAGCAAAATTCTGAGTTTATGAAAACAATCGCTCAGACGTGAGTTTAACCTTTCAAGAGCACACTGATGGGAAGGCTGTAAGCAACAACAAACCTGTGGAGCAAAGTGGGCATTCCTTTCATAATACTAGTTTTTGGTGAGAAAAGGGTTGTCATATGAAACTTCCAAACTGTACTATGCTGGAATAAGTGGATCCTCATCCTTGTAAGAATTTATTAGGAGTGATATGGAGAAGAAGGTGGATGGAAACATATGAAATCAGGTTGCTTTTTTTTTTTAAATTTACATGGAGAGTAAGGACATAGCTCAGCTATTTACAGTCAGGGTGCATATCTAACCAGACTTACAGGAAAGGCACTTCCTTTTCTGCCATATTTTTAACCCAATCTGTTTAGTAATTTGTGGAATATAAATATTACCATGGGGAAAATTGCCTACTTAAAAAAAAAGGCTCCAGTGATCGAATATGTCCTATTCCGGGGCAGGTCTATGCTTTAGGAAATCAAGAGGGCATATTTTGAACTTTCCTGACAAATTTACATATTTTCCTACACCAATGAGCTAAAATGCATTGTCCCTTTGGGTTATCTATCCATGGTGGGTTTATTTTTTTCCCTTTTAAACATAGGTATGGACATTCTGTAGATAGGCAAAAGTTCCCAATGGATTTAGGACCTTTACAGAATATTCCACACACAGGAGCTCAAGGAGAGCAGTGTCTTTATCACACTGTCAAGTTTTCCAAAGTTCATTTCTATTTATGGGACAGTGTTTTTGTTCTAGCACAACCTTTCATAAGGTCACCAAATAAAATCTTTCAGGACCACTCTGAATAGGCAAAAGCTTTTATTAATAACTTTTCCATGTCTATGTGTTTCTCAATTTGGAAATTTTCATCTATAATGATAAGCTCTTTAGGGATCACAGTTGGTATGCCCAGTTTTACATATCTCCAAATCTGCTTATATAAAGGAACATTTTAGAGATTTTATTCAAGGTTTATTTACATATCTACAAAAATATATCAACACTGGGTCAATATAAACTGAGCTAGATTGGTTTTCAGACTTGGTGACTTGGCTCTCTACTCCCCCGCCTTCAAGTTCCTTGCCACCTGACTCCAGTCAAGCTCACTATGTCGCAGTATTTGACTTTCAAGTCAGTACTGTTCCTAATTAAAAGCTTTAGTTTCTTATGAAGCAGAAATAATATTCCCAAATCTAGTTTTCTCACACCCTGACCTGTGTCTATTGCAAGGGAAAAAGTGAGTCATATTTTAGTCCTCTCTCTTTAAATGATCTAAATAGTAATTGATCAAGGCTTCTCTGATGGCTCAAGTGGTAAAGAATCTGCCTGCAATGCAGGAGACACTTGAGACACAGGTTTGATCCCTGAGACAGGAAGATCCCCTGG
>NW_011478560.1:10554-12413 GCF_000754665.1 Bison bison bison | reverse complement strand
CTCAGCAACAAATAACACAGCTTCAACTACTTGTATTTTCCTAGTTGTTGCTTTGAAAGAAAATGTGGGATTTCAGTCATTTATCCAACAATGAACATTTGCTTCACTAATATCAAATTTACTCCCCGCTGTTCTGGGTACACAATAACATTTTGTTTCAGTGCCAATAACATTTTATTTTATTAAGTGTAACCTCCCTTTTGAGGCATGGTTGATGTGTAAGTTTCTGGTGTACAGCACAGTGATTCACAATATTAAAGGTTATACTCCATTTATAGTTATTTTAAAATACTGGCCATATTCCCTGTGCTGTACAATGTATCCCTGTAGCTTATTTATTTTATACGAAGTAGTTTTTACCTCCTAATTCTCTACCTCTATGTTGCCCCTCTCCCCTGTCCTTCTCCCCACTAGTAAACACTAGTCCTCTATATTGGTGAGTCTATTTCCTTTTGTTATACTCACTAGTTTGTTGTATTTTTTAGATTCCACATATATCACTGTATGTGATAACAAACAGCATTTGTCTTCCTCTGACTTACTTCTCTTAGTATGATAATCTCTAGGTCCATCCATGTTGCTACAGATGGCACTATCTCATTCTTTTTTATGACTGAGCAGTATTCCGTTGTACATCTTTATGCATTCATCTGAAGGACAATAAGTGTACTCTTATTGAAAGTGCATCAAATGATAGGTACTCTCAGCCATATATAGAGCCAGTAATATACAAGACAACTCAACTAAGCTGTTGGCCATGTGAACAGCTATGGCCAACTTTGTAAATGCGTGGGCAACAGCAACTGCATCATAACCACTGCATGGCAGATGGCACGTGGGACAGACTGTCCATTCTAATAAGTATCCCAGTTTTAGAAACAGTCAAATATGAAGGATAGGTAGAGGTGGTCTCTTAGAACACATAAAATTTCGTAGATGCTGTAGGTCTCCTTCCAGCCTGGGAAAATCCTCATTTCCCATAGCCTGTTTCTGACCACCTTGTTCAAATGATTAATTCACTTGCTCATTAAAAAAAAAAAAAAAAACTTATTGAGTACTCAACTTCCATGTACTGGGCTAGGTTCAAGGGATAGCAATTAACATGAGACAAAGTCTCTGACCTCGTGGAGTTTCCAGTCCAGAGGAGAAGGACAGACAATCAAATAAATGCAAAATATGCCAGTAGGTGATGTGATCTCTGGTAGGATACAGAGGACCAACAATCCTGGGATGCAGGTGGGGGTGGGAGTGTGTGGGTGACTCTTATTTTGTTTAGGGTGATCAGTGAATAAAGTCCCTTCGGATCAAGCAGGCATTTGAACAAAGTTCTGAGGAAAGGGAGGAAGTGGGTTCCATGGAGACCTAGGCAACAAACGAGAGGGCAAGGCAGAGGAGATATAGGATTATACCTGGTCAGTTAAGGGATAGCAAAGAGGCCATGGCGCTACAGCAGAATGGGCAAGGGAGAAAGAAGGAGATGACACTGATTCGGTTGAGCAGGAATGAGGGGAGCAGATGACATACAGCTTTCTAGGCCATTATCTTTCAAGGACTATGGTCTTTACTCTAAGAAAAATAAATACCTAGGAGGCTTTTGATCGGGAAGAGTGGAAAGATCGAAGAGGTACCACCTGAGGCAAGGATGGAACAGAATGCTTAGTTGATTAACCCAGATGAGATGCCAGTGGCCTGGCCTAAGTGATATCGGTGGGAGATAAAGGTGACTGGTCAGATTCTGGATACATTTTAAAGGAAGAGCAGACAGGATTTGCTGATGGGGGCGTGCATGCTAAGTCACTTCAGTCGTGTCTGACTCTTTGCGACCCTATGGACTGTAGCCCACCAGATTCCTCTGTCTA
>NW_011478560.1:9178-10454 GCF_000754665.1 Bison bison bison | reverse complement strand
GCTATTTCCCCAAAAGAGGCAGGCTGGGTATGGCTGGGGTTAGGGAGGTGTGTAGAGGAGGATGAAGAGTTGGGTTTTAGATATGCTAGGTTTGAGATGCCAAGTAGACATCCAAGCAGAAATGAATCTGAAATTGAGTGAAGAGTTCCAAGATGAAATCATTAGCGTTTAAGTGGTATTGAAAGCCAAGAGATTAATTTGACTTTGGGAGTGAGGACAGATAGAGAAGTGGTAGGAGAACTGAGGCACTTGAATAAGAAGAGGTTGGAGTGATGCCAGGATTCAGCAAGGAAGACTGGCAAGGAGCACCCTCTGGGAAGGCAGAGCATCAAGTGTGGCCTCAAGGAAGCCAAGGGAAGGAAACAATTTCAAGGAAGATGGCAGGAGCAGCTGGGTCAAATCCTGCTGGGAAGCTGAATAAGATAAGGACTGGGGACTCACCAGTGAATTTGAAATGCAGAGGTCTGGGAGTGCTTGATGGGAGCCATTTTGGGGGTACAGTGGGTAGGGACACGAAGTGTAATTGGAGTGGAGACAATGGAGCATGGAAAGAGAGGTATTTGCAGCAGTAAATAAAGACAACACTTTCAAAGAGAAATGGCACAGTGGCTGGAAGGGGATGTGTGCGCGTGTGCTCAGTTGTGTGCTCAGCAACACTGATCACCTCAATTAGAGGTACTAGCTGTGTAACATTTCTCAGAAGCTGATGAGTTGGTAGTTATCAGGTAAAGTCTCTGTGGCCATAAACTGAGGCTGACCAAGTTCTTGGTAACAGAAGACATTAAGCCCAACCATTGAACTTCTAGAGCTCTAGAAAAATTAGTTATCTGGAAATGACATTAAAGTTAATTGCAAAAAAGCTGTGAGTCAGGTAGTGGCTGTGAAAAGCAGCACCAAAATTCCATTATCAATTCCATTATCAACAACAAAAAATCAATTGGTTTACCTGAATTAACTGACTCTAGAGACAGACAGCAGAACAAGGTTAAGACCACAGACTTCGGAGCCAGACTGCCCGGGGCCAAGTCTCAGCTCCACCATTTACAGACTGGGTAACTTTGGGCAATTCATTGAACATCTCTATGTCTGCTTTCTTGTCTGTAAAACGAAGGGAAACAACAGTACCTATTTCATAGGGTTACTGGGAGGGTAAAGTGAATTGCTACATGCAATGTTTACTATAAAGTCATCATCTCTATCTTGGAATTTAAAACTGAACAAAAAAAAATTAGAAGTAATATGAGGACCCTCTCAGGAATTTGCAAAACCAGACATC
>NW_011478560.1:6564-8244 GCF_000754665.1 Bison bison bison | reverse complement strand
TGCTGCAGGCACAGTGTTTCTTGAAGGAGAGTCCGGGAATCCCCGGGGCATTTCTGAACTGTGGTCTCCACCTTGAATGCTGTCAAAGTGCCCATCCCTCCCTACCTTCCCCACATCAGGTGGTTTGAGGCTCCAACGTCTGTTCCCATGAGGCCTGTCACCACCTGTCCCTTACTTTTAGACTCAGACTTAAAGAGACAGAACCCAACAGATAAGGGAAATAAAGTGACGGTGGTATAGATGGATTCCATTTTTTAAACTATATATTAATACATTTTGAGAGGAGCAACGAATGGGTATGCCCTCAGAAGAAGGTCTCAGGGTATTAATATTTAAATTTGGATAATCTATAAACTGTACTCTGACGATCAGTAAATGAAATTATCTGCTTGTGCAACAAATATCTATTTTTGACTACGTGCAGTCCCAGGCTTGGCTCTGGAACAGTAGAACTGAGTTGGACAGGAATCCTGTGGTCTAGGATTTAAGATACAATTGTAGAATCCAGGCATGCAGGTTAGGAACGATAATGAATACTATGAAGTAACAGATAGACTCTAAACAAATGAAAAATATCTGAAGGTCTGGAATGCATTCTTCAAAGGAAATTAACAAGAAAGCCCAGTATGTAAAACAGATCAAAGTAAGTGATCTGGCAGAAGCCACAAGAGCCCCTACAGGCGGCTCTATTCCCTGCCGCCTGAACCTCACCAGTGCCCAGCCTTCAGAGCCTAGAGAAAGCGAGGCAGGGTATGCTTTCAAAGGTGAGCAGCACCAATGAGCAGGTAGGAAAGGGCTGGCTAGGTAAGAAGAATGGCAGAGACACAGGTGTGGAGGCGAAAACAATGCTGTAAGTGTATTTAGGGAAGAAAAAAATAAAGAACCCAACAATCAGAAATGGAGGCTTCATGGATAGGAGGGTTAGAAAAAGCTGGAGCCATGATTTCCCCTTTCTGACTTAAAATTCTAATCCTGAAGAGTGCACAGCAACTGTGCAGCTATTTAAAGTAAGCTGTGCAGCAGCGGCTTGGGAAGGCTTGGATGGAGGGTGTAACTCCATCCATCACCCAAATGGCAGGGAGAGCAGCAGGAGCCACACCTCCCATCCCAACCTGGTTTCTCATTCCAGCTCTCACCCAAGCCTCCCCATCCCACAGTGTGATCCCTGTGAAAACGAGGAACATGACCACAGGAGATCCCAACCAAGATGTCCCCGGGGCTGAAGTACCAAAAACAAATGAGAGGTGGAGGCCAGGGCAAGTTGTGGAACCTGTGCCTCTGCTTACCATGGTAGGTATTTTTTTCATACTAACCCTCCCCAACTTCCCTGACTTTTACCACTTGAAGATATAGGTCCAGGAGGCCCAATCTCCCAGTTTTTTCAAAAGAAAGAAACACTGCAGTGCTTATAACACTGTGTGAGCCAGAGAATATACCTACAGGCCATGGTGCATTCTTACATCAGAAGGAGTCTGAATCTATCTTGCCTACTTACTGCACTAGCCCCAGCATCTTGCCCAGCTGTGTTTATGTACATATGTGTTCAATATATATCTGTTGAGTAAATGAGAAACAAGTATTATATTAGGCAGCAGTTTGTAACCCAACTTCTTTTGTCTTTCCTCCATTAGAGAAACACCACAGCTTAGGGGAAGTATATGGGGTAACAGGTTCTACATA
>NW_011478560.1:4258-6464 GCF_000754665.1 Bison bison bison | reverse complement strand
GGGAATACATGTGCAGTTCCATATGAGGGTGGCAGGTGGCGCTACATCTATCTCCAGCCTCAGAAGATAGTTAAGACCTCTGAGGTGGGAGACCTCTGAATCTCTGCTCTTCAGTGCCCTGGTCCTTGCCAGAAAACTAGAATGATGTGTATGTAGTCATGGGGTTGTCAGGAACATCTCTGGAGCTCTTATATTAAAATGTATTTCTAGGGTTTTTGAGATGTCTCAGGTCCGTATAGTCAAAGCTATGGTTTTTCCAGTACTCATGAATCTATGTATGTATGTATGTAAGAGTTGGACAATAAAAAAGGCTGAGAACTGAAGAATTGATGCTTTTGAATTGTGGTGTTGGAGAAAACTCTTGAGAGTCCCTTGGACAGCAAGATCAAACCAGTCAATTCTAAAAGGAAATCAATTCTGAATATTCATTGCAAGGACCCATGCTGAAGCTCCAATACTTTGGCCACCTGATGGATAGAGTAAACAAAAGACCCTGATGCTGGGAAAGATTAAGGGAAGGAGGAGAAGGGGATGACAGAGGATGAGGTGGTTGTAGGGTATCACTGACTCAATGGACATGAGTTTGAGCAAACTCTGTGAGACAGCGAAGGACAGGGAAGCCTGGTGTGCTGCAGTCCATGGGGTCACAAAGAGTTGGACATGACTGAGTGACTGAACTACAACAACAAAGTCTCTGCTCTCAGTAGCTCTTGTTGGGATTCAACAGAAAGTCAAGTAAGTGTAAGATTTGAGGATCAGTGAGTTCCAAGATGGACAGGGTGAAAGTTCTACCTAATGTGTGTCCTGTACATCAGAATAAATAAAGCAACTCTTGCAAGGTAATAAGGAGATGGCTCCAGAAACCCAACCACTGAAGTGAGGCACTTAATCAGAGCTTCATGACAAAGACTAAAGTGTCCCAGAAACAAATGCACAGCTCCCAGAAGTGTTGAGACAGAAGAAACTCTTGATCATCTTGCTGAGGGCATGCAAGACTCGAGATGGCACCATATTTCTGGATTTATGAACATATAACATTGTTCAGGGCAATGGGAGGTTTGGACCAATTTATAGAGGAAAGGAGGGGAGAAATGGGGCTGAATAGAATGAGCAGAGGACAGACTCCATTACGGTTAAGTTTATAAGAGCCAGGTCAGGATTCACTCATCACAGCTAAGAAATTTCAATCTACATCACTCATCACTCATTTCATCTTCTCCCTTCATCTTCTACTGGTTCCAGACAGTCCTGAGCCAATCCCATACCACATATGCCTGCCTTTGAATCTGGCCTCTGGGTATGTTCAGATCTCCCCCAGACCTTTTAAGAGCACCAATGGTTGTTCTGGAACAAGATTTAGTATCATCTATTTCTGCTGCCTCCTTTAAAAATATTTTTATTGGGGAGCTCTTAAAAGCATCTCCCAAAGTAGAGAGAATAGTATAATGACTCCTTTAATTGACTGCAAAGGTTATTTTTGCCAAGCTTGTTTCATCTATCCCCATCCACCATTGTTTTTACCCCCTCGTTTTAAAAGTTAATAAAATTGATATTAGAGAGGGAGTGCCTCACTCAAAGTACCCTATAAAGAGAAGATATAAAATTATAGCTCAGGCCAAATTTTTTAAAAAATTATAAAAAGTTCTTCTGAGAGATTAAAACTGAGGAAGAACAAAACAAAAGATAAACCCAGCCTGAGTGAAAGTCACTTTCCACCCTTGTCAGTATATCCTCTGACCTTGGCAAATTAAAAAGATCAGTTGTAAGATAGGTAAGTAATATAATATGTACACTTTTTCAGGCCAAGAGATGTATTTTTAAAATATGACTTAAAATGGTTAGGTTGCTTTCTAATTTTCTGTGGAGTTTAAACTTTTAGCAGATGAAAGGATAATGTTCAGTGAACCACCACAACAAAAATCTGCATGTCCATTGTTCAACATTTTTTAAAAAGGTAATATGGGGAAATATTTATATTTTTAAATTTCAATTCAATGTCTATCATTGAGAACATAGCTCTATCTGTGTATTATTTATACCCATATACATCTCTATTTTTTTTTTTTTTGGGTAGAGTTAGTGGCAGCATCTTTGTAAAATATGATTTTAAGAGGGCAAAGGTAATCCTTTTCAGATAACTATAGCACATTTCCTAATTAAAACTGAGAGGCAGACATCTGGTCTTCTCCTAGGACTATGAGAAAAT
>NW_011478560.1:0-608 GCF_000754665.1 Bison bison bison | reverse complement strand
CCTGCATCCACCCTTTCTTTCAAACCCAGTGCATTAGACTATGGAAACTCAGGATGTGTGGCCACAGCGGCCCCTGCCCTGGCTCCAGCTGGCCCACCATGTGGCGTGGCCGTGACCTTAGTCACACTTCCCCCTAACATCCTGTGAGTGGGCTCAAGCTGGAGCCAGACCTTCCCACCGCACTGCCAGCCCTGCTCCTGGAAATGACAACCCCCCACTGCCTAAAACATTCCATTCTCCTCTAATACCAACAGAGTTTCCTGCTCCCCACCCCTCCTGAACAACAGGTCTTTGAAAATCATTCACCACCCTGGTAATACCTTTAACTGTTTAGCTATGGAGGGAGACATTTACAATTTCACTTCCAATCCTCATAGACGCTTGTTCTCAGATTTTTAACTCAACTATTTTAACTATTAGCATAATAATCACTTCTCCAGGAATTATAAGCCCAGCTAACATTCAGAATCTAAAACAGAGCACTGAAAAATCTGCACAACGAAGCTCTCTTCGTTTAAGAAGTATTTCATTGCCTCAAGAGGGTGCTTGCTGGATTCAAATTTATAGAAGCACTGTCTCCCTGGTCTTTTTCTAGTTGGATAAAAGGA
>NW_011478559.1:14145-14762 GCF_000754665.1 Bison bison bison | reverse complement strand
TCTTGCCTAGAAAATCCCATGGACGGAGGAGCCTGTAGGCTGCAGTTCATGGGATCGCTAGAGTCGGACACGACTGAGCAACTTCACTTTCACTTTTCACTTTCATGCATTGGAGAAGGAAATGGCAACCCACTCCATTGTTCTTGCCTGGAGAATCCCAGGGACGGAAAGCCTGGTTGGCTGCTGTCTATGGGGTCACACAGAGTCAGACACGACTGAAGCGTCGCAGCAGCAGCACTTATATAAAGCACAGGGAATATATACAAATTTTTAAAATAACTTTAAATGAAGTATAGTCTATAAAAATATTGAATCACTGTGTTTTACAACTTAATATAAAGAGAAAGTGAAAATCGCTCAGTCATATCTGACTCTGCGACTCTTTCTCCAGGCCAGACTACTGGAGTGGGAATGGGAGCCTTTCCCTTCTCCAGGGGATCTTCCCAACCCAGGGATCGAATTGTAGGTGGATTCTTTACCAGCTGAGCCACAAGGGAAGCCCAAGATACTGGAGTGGGTAGCCTATCCCTTTTCCAGAGAATCTTCCTGACCCAGGAATTGAACTGGGGTCTCCTGCATTGCAGGCAGATTCTTTACCAACTGAGCTATCAGGGAGT
>NW_011478559.1:9287-10615 GCF_000754665.1 Bison bison bison | reverse complement strand
TATGTATCAAATCTTCTTTATCCATTCATCTGTTGATAGACACTTAAGTTGCTTCCATGTTTTGGGTATTGTAAACAGTGCTGCTATAAACAATGAGATGTATGTATCGTTTGTCTTTTCTGGATTTACGCTTAAGAGTGGGACTGTTGGATCGTGTATTAACTCTATTTTTAGCTTTTAAGGAACCACCATACTGCTGTGCACAATGGTTTCACCAATTGACATCCCCACCAACAGTGTAGGAGGGTTCCCTTTTCTCCACACCCTCTCCAGCATTTGTTATTTGTAGACTTTTTGATGATAACCATTCTGACCAGTGTGATGTGATACCTCATTGTAGTTTTGCATTTCTCTAGTAAGTAGCAGTGTTGAGCATCTTTTCATGTCCCTGCTGGCCATCTGCACATCTTTGGAGAAATATCTATGTAGGTCTTATGCCCATTTTTTGATGGTGTTGTTTGGGGTTTTTTGATATTGAGTTGTATGAGCTGTTTGTGTATTCTGGAAATTAAACCATTATTGGTTGCATCCTTTGCAAATATATTTTTCCCAGTCTGTAGACTATCTTTTTGTTTTGCTTATGGTTTCCTTTGCTTTGCAAAAGTTTATAAGTTTGATTAGGTCCTATTTGTTTATTTTTCCTTCTATTTCTTTTGCCTTTAGAGACTGACCAAAGAAAACACTACTATGATTGATGTCAGAGAATGTTTTGCCTATGTTCTCTTCTAAGAGTATTATGGTGTCATTTATATTTAGGTCCTTAAGCTATTTTGAATTTATTTTTATGTATGGTGTTAGAGAGTATTCTAACTTCATTGATTTATATACAGTTGTCCAGTTTTCCCAAAACCACTTGGTGAAGAGACTCTTTTTTCTCCAGAGTGTATTCTTGACTCCTTTGTTAAAGATTAATTTACTGTAGGTGTGTGGGTTTATTTATGGTCTCTCTATTACATTCCATTGATCCACGTATCGGTTTTTGTGCCAATATCATTCTATTTTGATTACTGTAGCTTTATAGGATTGCCAGAAGCCTGGAAGGATTACACCTCCAACTTTGTTCTTTCTCCTCAGGATTGCTTTGGCAATTCTGGGTATTTTGTGGTTCCATATAAATTTTAGGATTATTTGTTCTATTTTTGTGGAAAATTTGTCATGAGTAATTTAATAGAGATTGCAATAAATCTGTGGATTGCTTTAGGTAGCATGGTCATTTTAACTATATTCATTCTTCCAATTTAAGAGCATGGAAGGCTTTCCTGGTGACTCAGTGGTAAAGAATCCACCTGACAATGCTGGAGACATGGATTTGATCACTGGTCCAGGAA
>NW_011478559.1:4629-7909 GCF_000754665.1 Bison bison bison | reverse complement strand
TGGTCTTTAAGTAACATGTTTAATCTCCATATAATCGCTTTTTTTCCACCTTGCTTCTTACTGTGGTTGATTGCAAGTTTCATGCTTTTACGGTCAGAAAAAGATTCTTGAAATAATGTCTATCCTTTTAAATTTGTTGAGGGTTGTTTTGTGTTCTGTTAATGTTCCAAGTGCACTTGAAAAATATGTATCTTTTTGTTTCTTTGTTTTTGGATGTAGATATATCAATTAAATCTAACTTTGCTATTTTGTCATTTGGGATCACTGTTACCTTATTGATTTTCTGTCTGGAAGATCTGTCCATTGATTTCAATGAAGGGTTTAAGTCTTCTACTATTATTGTATTCCTATCAATTTCTCCCCCATGTCTGTTAATATCTGCTTTATGTGTAAGGTGCTACTTTATTGGGAGCATATATGTTAATGAGTGTGATATCCACCTCTTGTATTGATCCTTTTATCATTTTATAGTGTTCTTTTTTTTTGTCTTTCTTTGTGGCCTTTATTTTAAAGTCCATTTTTGTCTGATATTTTGTAAGCTTTTCCTGCTTTCTTGTCATTTCCATTTGCGAGATATACCTTTATCCATTCCCTTACTTTCAGTTTGTCAGTCCTTCATCTTAAAATGGGTATTATTCAGCCAGCATAATTTGGTTTTTCTTTCATTATCCAATCTGCCACTCCATGTTTTCTGATTGGAGCATGTAGTCCAGTGACATTTAAAATAATTATTAGTAAGTATATGTTTGTTGCCATTTTAAACCTGGATTTCCATTGATTTTCTACTTCTTTATAACTTTCTTCTCCTTTTTATTTTTCCTTTTGTGGTCTGATGGTTTTCCTTTGTCTTTGAGTTCCTTTCATTTTGGATGTTGTGAATCTATTATAGGTTTTTGATTTGTGGTTACTTTGGTTTTCAAGTATGTTAACCCATAACTATATCTCCATGCTATCAACTGACAGTCATATGAAGTCAAATGCATTCTAAAAAATGTACATTTTCTTACTGCCCTCCCCACATTATGTAATTTGATGTCTTACTTTACACCTTCATGTTTACCCTTTCACTGTTCATTGAAGTTGTAATTGCTTTCACAGAATTTTTTTGGATTGTGCATATATTGGTTTATTAAGTAATCTTCAATCCTTTCATATTGTGATTTTTCCCTTTGTAGATTCTTGCTTCTTTTCTATTTAGAAAAGACCTTTCACTATTTCTTTAGGATAGGTTTAGTATTGCTGTATTCTTTTAGTTTTTGCTTGTCTGAGAAATTCTTTATTTCTCCTATTCCAAATTATAATCTTGCTAGATAGAGTGTCCTAGGTTGCAGGTGTTTTTCCTTTAATGACTTTGAATATATCTTGCTACCCCCTTCTGACCTCCCTTCTGAGCTGATGGAGATTCCCTTGTGACTTACTCTGTTTTTCTCTTGCTGCCTTTAGAATTCTCTCTTTGTCTTTAACTTTTGACATTTTAATTATGTTATGTCTCTGTGTAGGCCCGTTTGAGTTCATCCTGTTTGGGACCCTTTGTACTCCCTGTACCTGGATATTTATTTCCTTCTCTAGGTTTGGGAAGTTTTCAGTCATAATTTCTTCAAATTTATTTTTGGTCCCCTTTTCTCTATCTTCTCCTTCTGGAATCTCTATTAAGTGTAGATTGGTGTGCTTTATAATGGTAAAGAATCTGCCTGCAATGCAGGAGACCTGTGTTCATTAGATCCTTGGGTCAGGGAAGATCCCTGAAAAGAGAATGGCAACCCACTCCAGTATGCTTGCCTGGAAAATCCCATGGACAGAAGAGCCTGGTGGGCTGTATTCCATGGAATTGCAAAGAGTCAGACACAACTGAATGACTAACACACACTTACACATGATCCCATATTCCACACTTACATATTATTCCATGGGTCTCATATATTGCCTTCATATTTTTTTCTTTTTTCATTTATCTGTCTGTGATTCTGATTGGGTGGTTTCTATGATTCTATCTTCCAGATTACTTATTCATTCTTCTGCATTATTTAGTTTGCTATTTATTGCCTTTGCTCAGTTTTCATCCTGGCAAATGAGTCATCTAATTTTGATTGGCTGCTCCTTATAGATTCTAGTTTCTTGTTACAATGATCTGCCTTTCTCCTGATACTTGTATTTTCTTCAGCATACTTAATACCTCCTTTTTGAACTCAAGGTCTGGTAGAATGGAGAGGTCTCTTTCATTGCTTGTTCTTTCAGAGGATTTCTTCTGTTCTTTTAATTGTGAGTAGTTCCTCTACTTTTCCACTTTGCTCATATTCCTCTGACTCTGTGAAAGTGAAAGTCGTTCAGTTGTATCCGACTCTTTGCAACCCCATGGACTATACAGTCCATGGAATTCTCCAGGCCAGAATATTGGAGTGGATAGCCCTTCCCTTCTCCAGGGGATCTTCCCAACCCAGTGGTCAAACGCAGGTCTCCCATATTGCAGGTAGATTCTTTACCAGCTGAGCCATCAGGGAAGCCCAATAATACTGGAATGGGTAGCCCATCACTTCTCCAGGAGATCTTCCCAACCCAGGAATCAAATTGGGTTCTCCTGCATTGTAGGTGGGCTCTATGGATTTAGGAAAAACTGTTATTTACTTTAGCCTTGAAGGGCTGCTTTTATATGAGGGTAACCCTGTATAGATTGTATGAGTCCCATACTTTTGGTTCAAAGGCCGTTTTGGGGATGGATGCTTGCCAGGCTCTTTCCTTAGGGTGTCCTTGTCTCTGTCCCCTTGATAGGAATATGTTTGCTGTTGTGACTAGAGCCTTCCCTGGATGTTGAATAAGGACTACTCTTTGCTTTGTGGTTGTCACAGCTCTTTCAGAGGCAGGGTCTGTTCCCCAGTTGTTGGAGTAGAAGACCCCATATCCAGTTCTATGCTGCAGTGCGAGGTAAACAGAACTGGAGTGCTCCTTCTGGGAAATGAGCTGCTGCATGTTTTTCCCCAGGAACTTCCCACCAAGATGTGTGACTCTGATATGCCACCTGCTATGTGGTGTCCATGCCCACAAAGATCATTGTTTCTGGTGCTAGCCTCAGGGGCTGCCTCATCGTAGGGGTGCTGGTAACTGGCTTGATCATCCTTTACAAAGCCACTGGAGTGAGAACCTGCTCGGTGTCCAGTGCCTCAGTGCCTACTCTGGCAGTGCCATTAATCAGCTCATATTTCACCTTTTGTATGTGTGTGTGTGTGACATGTCCAAGCCATCTGAACATGACACCATTTTTTTGTAGGGCTTTCTTAGACTATCT
>NW_011478559.1:0-431 GCF_000754665.1 Bison bison bison | reverse complement strand
TGGATGAAGCACAAGCTGGAATCAAGATTGCCTGGAGAAATATCAATAACCTCAGATATGCAAATGAAACCACTCTAACAGCAGAAAGTGAAGAGGAACTAAAGAGCCTCTTAATGTGGGTGAAAGAGAAGAGTGAAAAAAGCTGGCTTAAAACTCAACACTCAAAAAACTAAGACCATGGTATCTGGTCCCATCACTTCATGGCAAATGCGGGAAAAATGGGAAACAGTGACAGACTTTGTTTTCTTGGATTCCAAAATCACTGCAGCCATGAAATCAAAAGATGCTTGCTCCTTAGAAGGAAAGCTATGAAAAACCTAGACAGAGTATTAACAAGCAGAGACATCACTTTGCTGACAAAGGTCCATATAGTCAAAGCTATGGTTTTCCAGTAGTCATGTATGGATGTGAGAGTTGGACCATAAAGAAGG
>NW_011478558.1:21666-32375 GCF_000754665.1 Bison bison bison | reverse complement strand
AATTGTTTCCTTAATTTCTCTTTCTATTTTCTCATTATTAGTGTATAGGAATGCAAGGAATTTCTGTGTGTTGATTTTATATCCTACAACCTTACTATATTCATTGATTATTTCTAGTAATTTTCTGGTGGAGTCTTTAGGGTTTTCTACATAGAGGATCATGCCATCTGCAAATAGTGAGAGTTTTACTTCTTCTTTTCCAATTTGAATTCCTTTTATTTCTTTTTCTGCTCTGATATTATCTCACTTTTAAAAGTCAAAATTATGTGCGCCTCATCATACTTCATCTTTTGTTTGATCACTACTTGTATGTATTCTTCCTATAACTATTTCTTTTGGATAATGTTTACTCATGGAGATAATTCTTAAGTTGTTTCACCTCACTATAGTTATTAGTATTATTATTATTTTTGTTGTTGTGTATTGATGCTCAGAATATCATAATTTGGAGGTAGATAGCCTTGTAGGTTCACCCATATAATTAAAATAGAAGCCTGGGGAGATACAAAGTGATTCACAAGTATGATGCATATGAGAACGTGACCAAGTTTTCTTTATTGAGGAACATGCAAACACACATGTAGGTTGGAGAGCTCATGCTTCCTGAATTATGTTTGTGCTGAGTTATTTGTTGGATACCACTGGGCCTTTGTGCTAACATTTCTGGGGAGAATAAAGGACATATAAAAATGCTTTAGAAATTGTGCTATAGGAATAAAAGTTATGATTTTAAGTTGAGTGATATGAAAGTATTAAAATTTAATTCAATGTATTTCCTATTTTAAGGAAATAATTATTGGATACTATTCTATACATATCAGTCAGTAAAAAATGTTATCATTCTGTCACTTCATGAGATAGAAGACAGGTTTTGGTTTTAAGCTTTTTGGTTGTTTTCAACCTAAGGTAATATAAAATTCAAAACAAATGATTATATTTTGTATTTAAATTTTATCTCTTTTAAATTGAGCTTTCTTTTTTTTTTTTTCTATCTTAGGTCTTTTGACTGGCCTTGTACCAAGGGTACAGATTCATGAACTGGCAACGTAAGGACTCTTGATCCTAAAGGAACACAATGGCAGCTCTTCTTGAAATACAATAACCTGCTCAAAAATTGTCTCTACATCTGCTTAAAAGGAGAGAAATTTTATTTATTTAAAGAGTTTATTCATGGCCTCTTTCACATCCTTATTTCTCAAGCTGTAGATCATGGGGTTCAACATAGGAAACACCACAGTGTAAAATGTAGAAACTATTTGGTCACTATCAAAAGAATAGTTAGAGCGTGGATGAGAGTAGATGCAGAGAATGGAGCCATAGTACAAGGTGACAGAGATCAGGTGGGAGGAGCAGGTGGAGAAGGCCTTGAGGCGGCCCTGAGTGGAGCAAATCCTCAAGATGGTGGCAATGATGAAGAGGTAGGAAGCAAATATAAACACAGCAGGGGCGATGACATTAGAGGCCAGGAGGAAATACATCAGAGCCTGGTAGCCATTCTTCTTGCCACAAGCTAACTTCACCAGGGGAAGCAAATCACAAAAAAGTCATCAATTGCATTGTCATTACAGAAGTTCATGCTAAATGTTCTTTTGGTGATGATAGAACAGTTAGTAAAGCCACCAAGGTATGAGGTAGCTACCAAGAATGCACAGAGTTTTATGGACATGGCCTGAGAATGAATAAGTGGCTTTGAGATGGTCATATAGCGGTCATAAGCCATGGCGGCCAACAGCTAGCATTCACTGTATGCCAGCCCACCAGAGAAGAAGAATTGGGCTACACAGCCAGCAAAGGAAATGCTCTTGTCTTCAGAGATGCAGGTCACTAAGATCTTTGGAGTGTAGACAGAGGAATACCAGAGATCCAGAAAAGATAGATTCCCAATGAAAAAATACATGGGTGTGTGCAGTCGGGAGTCATTACAAATCAGCACTATGAGGGAAGTGTTTGCTAGCACAGTCATAGAGTAGACACCAAGGAACACCACAAACAGAACCAGCTGCATCCTGGGGTCTGTCGTGAAGCCCACCAGGATGAAGTTCATCACTGTGTAATTGCTTCTCTTCATGGTTACAAGGAATCTTACCTAAGAAGAGAAAAAATAAGTTCAGCTTGAATCACTGTGCTGAATACATAGGAAAAGTGCAAAATAAAGGATATTATATCAGTGTCATACCTAGAAATCTATAACCCAAAAATGTCCACTTTGGAAAGAATTTTCATTTTGTAACAAACCACTGTCTACAGCTATATATATTTTTCTCTTTCTTTTTTAAAAATTAAATTATTTTTTATTGAAGGATAATTGTTTTACAGAATTTTTCTGTTTTCTGTCAAACCTCAACATGAATCAGCCATTGGTATACATATATTCCCTCCCTTTTGAACCTCCCTCCGATCTCCCTCCCCACCCCACCCCTCTAGGTTGATACAGAGCCCCTGTTTGAGTTTCCTGAGCCATACAGCAAATTCCAGATGGCTATCTATTTTACATATGGTAATGTAAGTTTCCATGTTACTCTTTCCATACACATAAGTACATTAAATTTTTCAATAGTTTATTTGATCAAATATATCTTTGAATCAGGTAACTGCCAAAGTAGTTAAGAGCACTCCATGGATAGGAGCTAGAGATGTTTCTACAGAGAAAACACAGAGCAGAATGAGGAAGTCATTTGGTTGGCTCTAGATTAATTGGTTGCTTATTTTGGAAACCAATAATAAGCAAAAACCCTAGCTGGCTGTTTGTGATTGTTGTCCTTAGCTTCATTCTGTGGGATCAAGTGGACTGACTGTGGTTTAGTGCCTGGTTTGTTTACAGTGGTTAACAACGTATAAATGAGACACACTTCACTGTATTGGCTTCTTTGTCTAATGGTTTTATATTTGATTCCAAATTTCTGAAGTTGGTTAATTTATTTTACATCTTAAGATGACCATTCATTTAAAAGATGGATGAACTCATCATTTCTATTTACTGTAATTTAGCATTCTTTATAATGTTAATATGCTTTTTGCTAAATGCTTGACTTTTTAGCTTAAATTGTAACTTTTTTTGCATCTGAAATGCTGAATTTCAGTACTTTCATTATAATTTCAAAATAATAATTATTTTTACTTTCAGTGCTTTTATATATTGGGACACTATTCACCAAATCAAATTCATATGCCATAATAATATCTATGTGGATAAGAAAGTATCAAGATTTAAAAAAGGGAATATTTACAAAATTTTGGGGAAAATATATACTGAAGAATGATATACAATGACAAGATTATAAAATATACAGGGTTAATTGTATTTTCTACATATTCTAACAGTAAAAAATATATTAACAATAATCTAAAGACCCAGTTTAGATGGAATTTATACATATTGCATAATTAATGTAGTACTAGAAACAAGCATTAATTCAATTTTTGCCACTTTTATAATTTTTTATTATGATTTTTTTCTCCTCAGCAACCATTAGGCAAAAGTACATATCTTAGAATATAATTGTGAGAACATGTATTCCATCTGATGATATATATATTTGCCACTCTTTTCAAGATTCCCTGAACATAGATTATAGATGTTCTATTGAAATGGATAGACAGGAATGTATCTAGCTATTGTGCATTTGTATTACATTTAAGAAACAGCTCCAGTCACATTAACTTCCCACCAACCTGTCACTATATGTCTAAATAAACAAAAATTCTGGTGAATAGAATGTTGTTTCTCCTTTGTCTTGGAACGTATAAAAACACTCCGTTTGTACTAGACTATTAATATATTAATGAAACTTACTTCTGAGTAAAATATCAAAAAGTAGAAGATTGGTCCTCCTAACTTTTTGTCACTCATACACACTAAAGATTTCTCCATCAAGGCTGAAAGACCAAGAAAACATAAATCCAATGACCGTTCTAATCCTCACCTGATTTGATCTTTAAAGAGCATTTGAAATAGCTTATTAGTCCTTCCTGCTGCAAACATTCTCTTCACTTTGTTTGCAGGTCATCAGACTTGCTTTGATTTTCTTCTATTTCTAAAGCTGCATATACTCAGTGCTATCCACCCCCCACCCCCAGCTGCCATTTTGAATTTTGGCAAGTCCCAGAAACAACCCTTGAACCCCTTCTCTTTTCTACCCACGATTACCTCTTGGTGGACCATACAGTTTAATGACTTTGAATTATATCTATATATGAGACCCTATCTCCCTATCTATTTATCTCTTGACCATTTTTATTCTCTAAACTTCAGACTCATGAATCTAAATGCCTACTTAGCATTAGGAAAGACTGTTTCTAATATCTTCCCTAAGCTTACTTTCCTCTCAGATATTCACTGCAATAAATACATTATCTCCATTTAAGAATAATCACTGGATGTTTTGAATTCCTTTTTGTCTTTTATCCTGTAGATGACTAATCAGCAGCATCTTGATTTTATCTACAAAATACAGCTAGAACCTGACCAGTTGTTCCCAGCTCCAGTGATTCCCCCCTACACTGACCACTCTCATCTCACATTTGCCTTATTGCAGAGCTTCCTAATGGTCTTCCTGCATCCTCTCCAGATCCATCCCTACCTCACTGAGTCTTTCAATAAGGCAGCCAGAGTGATCCTGTTAAAATACCAGACAGATTATGTTACTTTTTACCTTCAAACACTCCAGTGAGTTCAGAACTTATTCAAAGTAAAGCCAAAATCTTTATAAAGTTGCACAAGCTTATTCCCCTCCTGCTTCTGGCTACTACTGTCCTCCCCTTCATTGTTCACTCCACTCCAGCCCTGTCACCCTCCTTTCAGTTCCTGGGATACACTGAGTTTGCTAAGAACCATGGAGTGCTCCCTCCTGTGGTTAGAACATCCTTACTCAGATATCTTTGTAAAAAACACCCTCCCTTTTCACAGGTGTCAGTTACTAGCAATATCACCCCTTTTCAGGTGTTCCCGGATCAAACTACTATAATCCACTGCCTTGACATGCCTTATGTCTTTTTTATACTTTATTATTCTCCTTAGAGCTTCTTATTATCTAATATTATACACATATCACTGGGGCTTCCCTGGTTTCTCAGGTGGTAAATAATCTGCCTGCAACATTGGAGACCTTGGTTTGATCCCTGGGTCAGGAAGATCCCCTAGAGAAAGGAATGGCAACCCACTCCAATATTCTTGCCTGGAAATTCTCTTGGACAGATGACCTGGTGGGCTACAGTCCATGGGGTCTCAGAGTCAGATACAACTGAGCAACTAACACACACATATACATCTCACTATTTTAACTTTTTCTCTTTTCCAGGCATTAGAATATATTATTTCCTGTATGCTTTTAATGGAAAACACATATCAGTTCCATGTTTATCTCATCGTAATTCATAAGCTTGTTAGGAGGTTTTATGGGTTGCTTATTTTACATGAACCACCACTATATTGTGGCTGGGGAAAATCTTTGAAAGCGTGGATACATGAACACTAGAAGTGTTAATGTTTTAACTAACATTAAAAACACTAACATTTCTTTGGGGAAAAAAAGTTTGAAAATACCTGGACTCAATCTTAAACTTAATATTCTTTTTTTTTTTTTCTATGAGTGTTTCAACTAAATGAACTAAAGAGGATGAGGAATGAATATAAACTCTTTTTACACTAAGGGAAAAAAAAGCAGTGCTATTTTAACCAGGAAGTGACTTCCATTCCCTGGTTCTCAACATTATACGAAAATTTTATTATTTGTAAAGTGTTAGTTAATTTTGAATGCTTTATTGTGAGTCAAGCACTGTGCTTATTGTTTCACAGCATTTTGAAATTTATTTCTGCAACATCAATTATACACATTTTAAAAAAACAAAAGTATTGAAAATTAGAGAGAATTTTACAGAAGGCCAAACTGAGTTTTAATAAGTAGATAATAATTACACACTTATGAAGAAGTATTATCTTACTCCAGAGACCTCATACTTAACCACTGAGTCACCTCATTTCATACCTGATATTAGGCTAAGAGTTCCTTGAGAGCTTTATGAGTCCCTGTTCTTTTGGTTATAACACCTGAACTCAACACCAGTAATATGATGCTGAGAGAATCAGATGCTGTCAGCAGGAGTTGGCTAGTTTCACATAAATTCATGCAGTTTCAGATAAATGCTTCTAAGTGGTGTCCAAATCATTTCTGCAAAGTCCTATGTTTCCTCCAACATTTCAGCCAACCTTGACTGTGAGTACAGAAACATTATACTCACCTCACCCAGATCCAGGCCACTGACTTATAACTCACAGTCACAGTCAACAAAAGACCACACGGTGGATCCAGACAACTTATACCTGCTCAGGGTCCCCTATGCATATGATTTCTGAAGTACCTCAGGACTTAACAAACTTTTTGGTTAATTGTCTTTTGAAAGTCTCTAAAAGGCAATTAACCAAAAAGTTTGTCAATTTATTTAGAGGTGAAAAAGTGGAATATTTTCTGTCATCTCCGTAAATAAAGAATGTCACAGTCACTAGCAATTGCAGCCACCAGGATGGTTAACTGTTGAGCCCCGAGAGAACTCAGGAAAGAAAAGAATACCTGCCATCTAGCAGCCATCAGACTGCAGTCACTCCCTATGGTGTACTCTGAAGAAGCTTAGGATGTGAAAATACATGATACTGGCCCCAGATTTCGGAAAGCCCAGATGCTTGCATCTTCCCATACATAGAAAAGTGTTTAATTCTTTAACTTGAGATATCTGGTTTTATTTCATTTACAATATATATATATATATATTTTTGATGTTCAGACTACCCGCCCTTTGTTGCAAAAATCACTACATATCCTAGCTCCTTCCATTTCCTCTTGGAGAAATTTCTCAGGGCCCTCTGAAAGGTTATTTCTTGGACTGTGCTGTGCTTAGTTGCTCAGTAATTTCTGACTCTCTGCAGCCCCATGGACTGTAGACTGCTAGGCTCCTCTATCTACGGGGATTCTCCAGGCAAGAATACTGGAGTGGGTTACCATGCCTCCAAGACTCTCCTTCAGGGAATCTTCCCAACCCAGGGATGGAACCCAGGTCTCCCACATTGCAGGTGCATTCTTTACCATCTGAGCCACCGGGGTAGCCCAAGAATATTGCAGTGGGTAGCCTATCCCTTCTCCAGGGGATCTCTGGACCCAGGAATTGAATTGGGATCTCCTGCATTACAGGTGAATTTTTTACCAGCTGAGCTACCAAGGAAACCCCTAATCTATAAGTAGCATTTGAAATAGTTTATCAGTCCTTCTTGCTTGAAACAGTCTGTTCATCAGATTTCCAGGTCATCAAACTTGCATGGATTTTCTTCCACTTCTAAAGCTGTATGATCTCAGTATTAATGCCCCCAGGTTGAAATTTTGGAGAACCCCAGAATCAACCCTCAAATCTCCTCTTTTCCATCCACAATCACTCCCTGGTGGACCATACAGTCTAATGACTGTAAATATTCTCTGTAGTCTTATCTATGTGTCTATCTATCTACCTACCTATTATCTCCTCAACATTTTTCTTCCCTGAAGTTCAGATTCATGGATACAAATGCCTACTTAACATCTCTTATAGGATGTCTATTGGGAAGTTTAGGAAAAACTGTCTTCCTAACAATCCTTCTTAAGCCTGCTTTTCTCTCAATCTTATTCACTGCAGTGAAGGCATTATTTTAATTTAGGGAAAATTATCAGACATTTTTTACTCCTTTTTGTCTTTTAAACTGTAGCTATTTGGTAACATCTTCATTCTACCTTCAAAGTATATCCAGAACTTAACCAACTGCTCCCAGTTTCAGTGATTCCACCCTACACTAACCCACTCTAATTTCATGTTTGTATTATTGCAGTTTCCTAATGGCCTCCCTGCTTCCTCTCTACTTCCATCCTTACCTCATTTGAGTGTCTCAGCAAGGAAGCCAGAGTGATACTGTTAAGGTGCTAGTTAACTCACATTATTCCTCATCTTCAAACACTTCAATGACTTCAGAACTTTTCCAGAGTAAAGGCCCAAATCCTTATGAAGATGTGCAAACCTTATGACATTTCTGCTCTGGCTCTACTGTTCTCCCTTTCACTGTTCACTCCACTCCAGCTCTGCCTCCTTTCAGTTCCCAAACAAACTGGATTCACTCAGAGCCTTGGTAGTTACTCATTCCTGTGGTTAGAGTGTCCTTCCTCAAATATCTTTACAGAGAAGATATTTCCCTGTCTTTTTTCAGGTGTAGATTGTCACTAAGATTACCCCCTTTCAAGGATTCCCTGATCACTGTACTCAGTCTGCTTCCTGATATTCGTATATCCCTTTTCTTTTGTATGATTATCACTAGAACTGTTTATTTTCTAACATTACATATATCACATTAGTTTAACTTATTCTCTTTTCCCTTTATTATTAATAAATATAATATTTCACATTTGTTTTTAATGGAAAATATATATCAATTCAATTTTTATTTTATTTTAATTCATAGGTTTACTATGAAGTTTTTTGTGCTGTTTATTCTAAATTAACACACAAAAAACATATGCTGAGAACATTTGATAGCTGGGCAAAATCTTTGAAAATGTGGATTCAGGAAAACTAGATGTGGTTTCCTATGAGAAAATGTTGAACAATCCTGGACTACACTTTAAAATTTCTATCTTCTGTTTCTCTATGTTCTATGATTCTCATATTATTCCAGAAGTTTGTCATGTATAAAAATATTAGATAAGTATTTTGGATACTTTACTTTGACTCAAGTGCTATGCTAAGTGTTTCACATGAATTATTCTATTTGTTCTCATAACATCTATCATAGGTATGTTTAAAGATTAATAGCAGTGATTTTATAGATGACCAAGTCAAGGTTTCATATGTATCTAGTAATTTCAGAGTTAGTAAATAATCATGCTGTCTTTCTCCAGAGAGCTGGTACTTAACTACTAAGCCACTTCCTTTAATACTTGATACTAGGTTAACAGCTGCTTATGCATTCCATGGGTCCCTCCCTTTTTAGTTATAAGACCTTTACTCAAATACAATAGAATAATGCTGAGAGATTCAGAGGCTATCCAGGTGAGTACTTTACACAGTTAGCAGCACATGAATGCTTCCAAGTAGCTCCCAAATCATCTTCTGGAAGAGTCCTGTGTCTCTTCACTGGCAGCCAATATTAATTTTGAGTATAGAGATATTCCACTCACTCACTCAGGACCATGACACTTACCTGTAGCTCTCAGAGTCACAGCCAACACAGGACCATACCGTGGTCCAGATAAATTATACTTGCTCAAGGTCTCCAGTGTATCTGACTTGTTAAGTACTTCATGGATTCATAGCTTTGAAAGTCTCTAGAAGGCAATTAATCAAACAGTGTGTTGAATTTATTTAGGAGAATCTGAGGTGATATACTGACCCATAATGCAATGCACTTCTCATCTGTAACACTGCACTTCTTACGACTGGGGGAAGAGTTAATAGAGACAATGTGTTTGAAATGATGAGAATGTTTGACATCTAATAATAATATGACATATTGATTATTTGATGTTATGTTTGTTATTAATGTCATATAATTCTTAAATGGCAGAATTATTATTATGCAAAAGAGCAAAGCTAGTAAAATTGGTTGTGATACAGCCTTTTGTACTTTTGCTCTTTTCCTCGGCTAGACAAGCATATTCTCCTTTACCCCAGAGCTCTTTTGATGAGTTAAAATTGCCTATGGAGGTGCCTCATCCCATTTTCTGTTTATTGCATTTCTCTATCTCTTGCTCCAATCATGGACTTTTGGGGGGTCACTGATACCTCTGTGGATCTTCTCAATTGAAAATGCTCAAATTCACAACATAAATACACACACAAACAAAATAGTGCACATATTTCCACTGTGTTTCCTTTTAACATGGCTACTTTGTCATGGGTTAAAGATTTTACTTTAAAAAATAATTCTTTTCTGTCAATCTAACCCAGAGACTATGACAACCTGAGAGGAATGAGCATCTATTGTCTAACATTCTTTTTAAATGTACATTTTGTCCTTCTATCCACTGGGACAAAAACAAATTTAAAAAATTAAACATTTTGTGATTTATTTTGAGCCTGAGTATAGATGGCTTATTTTTAGTCTTCTGTCCCCTAGGGCTTTTGGAGGAGCTACAATCTTATCAAAGTGTAAATGATTCTCAGTTGCTTTTTTGTTGTTGCTGCATTTTTGTGTCAATTATATCATTTTAGTTTCCTTTCCTTTCTTTAATATAAATTGTCCTTTGTCACCACAGATAGTAGGGAAAGTCATGTCTCCCACTTTTACTCTCAGCAGTTTCAGAGACTGCCATACGACAATGATGAGGTATAAGAAATACTGGCTTATAGTTCCCATTGTAACAAAATATAAATGGCTACTGAATTGTTGTGGAAATTAAACAGTAGTTCTATGCCAGGGGTAAATCTGCATCACACAACATACAAATACCTGCAGTGTGACCTTATCCAGAATCCAGGATCATTGATAACAATGGATACCGGGAGAATGTTTCCTGGTTTTGTAGCTTGGGGGAAAGGCAAACTAGGAAGTTAATCATAACTATGCATTGACTAAGTCAGGTCAGTCTTATCAAATAAGACTCAGAAAGGTTTTGTTTAGAGACTGTGATTCCCCAGAGATAGACATATTCAACCATAATTTTCTGTTACCTCTGTATTATTTCTGCTGAATCCAAATATAT
>NW_011478558.1:9376-21129 GCF_000754665.1 Bison bison bison | reverse complement strand
CCAGGAGCCGGTGAGGCATTCCACTCATGACAAAGGTCATGAGGAAGGAGGCTCGACATACGCAAAGGTGGGATCGAGCCTCAGGAGTCCCCCCGGATATTCTCGAGCATCTACCCCCCAAAACCAGAGTCTGTCTACTTTATTGCTTTGTGCTCTCACCTCTGACTTTACTGGGGGCTGTCCCCAACACCATCTTGCTCTCCCTGTCAAAGAGTTAACTTACAGCTCCAATTAATAAAGTTCCTGGGCAATTAGGAGTGTTTAAATCCAAACCCCTCAGATGGCTCTCTAACTCGCCTGACAAGTTTACCCGGACCCCTACAGCTATGCATGCGATTGTTTACAGTCTCCCAGCCTCGAGAGGCATGGGAAGCTTAAGATATTCAAATAGCTTAGAGCCTCTCAGAGAATTAGAAACTGTCAGAATAAACTAGTAAAAGATTTCATTGATGAGCCAATGCTTGTTGCCAAGTTTTCACATTCCCTGAATTGTATCCTTGAATGTGTGTTAATTAATAGTTGGTATATAGAAAAAATAAGTAGTGGCCTTGGTGTTAGTAACTTTAGACCCTTAAGGTACTAAATTCTTTCCTTTGTTGTAAACCCATTACACATCCACCCTATAGGAATGCAATTTTATCTTTGGAAGATGGCGCCAAACCTTAAAATAATTACTCTTAGAGAAAATAAGTCTTTGTTGATAAGTCCTTGTCAAGAGTCATAAAATGTTAATAGGCCTTCTGCCCAGAAGATGATGTAAATCACCTAAACCATTTGTATACAATAAATTTGCAGGAAAGAAACCCTGGTTTTTGATAAGGATCAAAAACTGCTGACTTTGCATCCCTTATTATCCTCTATGTGTAACTAAGGGTATAAAAGCCCCTGTTGAAAATAAAGCTACGGGCCTTGCTCACCAATGCTTGGTCTCCCCATGTCATTCTTCCCTTTAACTTCTGGCTGAAGTCTCCATCTGGAGCGCGGATGTCCTCTGCGACCATTTATTTGCCTGGGCTTCTAAGACCCACTCGAGAAGGTATCTAAGGTGGGGCGTCTTCTGCTATTGAGAGGGCGCCTGTGGCCTCCGTGGTCAGAGCTAACCTGGTGTCACGGGTTATATTGATTTTCCATGTAAACCAAGCTACTCAGCCTCTTTTCTGCACTGAATTTTCCTACTGAGCTATCCTCGTTCTATTACTCTTTATATCTCTAATTAGCATACAAATAGTCGCCTAGGCCGTCTCTCCTTTGAATACCCTGGATCAGCCAAGGCTGGACCCTGGCAGATTCTCACCAGTCAAAGCCAATGATCAAGGAGCAAATGCTGGTAAAAAGCAAAACTATGAAAACTACAAACATATGGAAGCTAAACAACACACTTCTGAATAACCAACAAATCACAGAAATCAAAAAAGAAATCAAAATATGCATAGAATCGAATGAAAATGGAAACACAACGACCTAAAACCTAAGGGATTCAGTAAAAGCAGTGTAAGGGGAAGATTCATAGTAATACAAACCTATCTCAATAAACAGGAGAGGAATCAAATAAATAACCTAACTCTACACCTAAAACAACTAGAAAAGAAAGAAATTAATAACCCCAGGGTCAGTAGAAGGACCAAAATTACAAAAAAAAAAAAAAAGGGCAGAAATAAATGGAAAAGAAACAAAGAAACAATAGCAAAAATCAACAAAGCTAAAAGCTGGTTCTTCGAGAGGATAAATAAAATAGACCAACCATTAGCCAGACTCATCAAGAAACAAAGGGAGAAGAGTCAAATCAACAAAATTAGAAATGAAAATGGAGAAATCACAACAGACAACACAGAAATACAAAAGAGCATAAGACACTATTATCAGCAACTATATGCAAATAAAATGGACAACTTGGAAGAAATGGGCAAATTCTTAGAAAAGTACAACTTTCCAAAACTGAACCAGGAAGGAATGGAAAATCTTTACAGACCCATCACAAGTACGGAAATTGAAAATGTAATCAGAAATCTTCCAGCAAGCAAAAGCCCAGGACCAGACAGCTTCACAGCTGATTTCTACCAAAAATTTAGAGAAGAGCTAGCACCTATCCTACTCAAACTCTTCCAGAAAGTTTCAGAGGAAGGTAAACTTCCAAACTCATTACATGAGGCCACCATCACCCTAATACCAAAACCTGACAAAGATGCCACAAAAAAAGAAAACTACAGGCCAATATCACTGATGAACATAGATGTAAAAATCTTTAAGAAAATTCTAGCAAACAGAATCCAACAACATATTACAAAGACCATACATCATGACCAAGTGGGCTTTATCCCAGGGATGCAAGGATTCTTCAATATCCACAAATCAATCAAAGTAATACACCACATTAACGAATTAAAAGATAAAAAACATATGATTATCTCTATAGATGCAGAGAAAGCCTTTGACAAAATTCCACATCCATTTATGATAAAAACCTTTCAGAAAGTAAGAATAGAAGGAACATATCTCAACATAATGAAAGCCATATATGATAAACCCACAGCAAATATTATATTTAATGGTGAAAAATTGAAAGCATTTCCCCTAAAGTCAGGAACAGGACAAGAATGCTCACTCTCTCCACTATTATTCAACATAGTTTTGGACGTTTTGGCCACAGCAATCAGAGCAGGAAAAGAAATAAAAGGAATACAGATTGGAAAAGAAGAAGTAAAAATCTCAATCTTTGCAGATGATATGATCCTGTACATATAAAACACTAAAAAGTCCACCAAAAAATACTAGAGCTAATTAATGAATACAGTAAAGTTGCAGGACATAAAATCAACACACAGAAATCCCTTGCATTCCTATACACTAACAATAAGAAAACAGAAAGAGAAATTAAGGAAACAATTCCATACACAATTGCAAAGAAAAGAATAAAATACTTAGCAATAAATTTACCTAAAAAAAGCAAAAGACCTATATATAGGAAACTATAAAACACTGATGAAGGAAATCAAATATGACACAAATAAATGGAGAAATACACCATGTCCATGGATTGGAAGAATCAATATAGTGAAAATGAGTATACTACCCAATGCAATGTATCAATTCAATGTAATCCCTATCAAACTATCAATGGTATTTTTCAGAGAACAAATAATTTCACAATTGGTATGGAATTACAAAAAATCCTCAAATAGCCAAAGCAATCTTGAGAAAGAAGGATGGAACTGGAGGAATCAACCTGCCTGACTTCAGGCTCTACTACAAAGCCACAGTCATCAAGACAGTATGGTATTGGCACAGAGACAGAAATATAGATCAATGGAACAAAATAGAAAGCCCAGAGATAAATCCACCCACATATGGACACCTTATCTTTGACAAAGGAGGCAAGAATATACAATGGAGAAAAGACAATCTCTAACAAGTGGTGCTGGGAAAACTGGTCAACCACTTGTAAAAGAATGAAACTTGAACACTTTCTAGCACCATACACAAAAATAAACTCAAAATGGATTAAAGATCTAAACATAAGACCAGAAACTATAAAACTCCTAGAGGAGAACATAGGCAAAACACTCTCCGTCATAAATCACAGCAGGATCCTCTATGACCCACCTCCCAGAATATTGTAAGTAAAAGCAAAAATAAACAAATGGGACCTAATTAAACTTAAAAGCTTCTTCACAACAAAGGAAACTCTAAGCAACGTGAAAAGACAGCCTTCAGAATGAGAGAAAATAATAGCAAATGAAGCAACTGACAAAGAATTAATCTCAAAAATACACAAGCAACTCCTGTAGCTCAATTCCAGAAAAATAAATGACGCAATAAAAAAATGGACCAAAGAACTAAACAGACATTTCTCCAAGAGACATACAGATTGCTAACAAACACATGAAAAGATGCTCAACATCACTCATTATCACAGAGATGCAAATCAAAACCACAGTGAGGTATCATTTCACGCCAGTCAGAATGGCTGCTATCCAAAAGTCTACAAGCAATAAATGCTGGAGAGGGTGTGGAGAAAAGGGAACCCTCTTACACTGTTGGTGGGAATGCAAACTAGTACAGCCACTATGGAGAACAGTGTGGAGATTCCTTAAAGAACTGGAAATAGAACTGCCATATGGCTCAGCAATCCCTCTGCTGGGCATACACACCCAGGAAGCCAGAATTGAAAGAGACACGTGTACCCCAATGTTCATTGCAGCACTGTTTATAATAGCCAGGACATGGAAGCCACCTAGATGTCCATCAGCAGGTGAATGGATAAGAAAGCTGTGGTACATATACACAATGGAGTATTACTCAGCCATTAAAAAGAATACATTTGAATCAATTCCAATGAGGTGGATGAAACTGGAGCCTATTGTACAGAGTGAAGTAAGCCAGAAAGAAAAGCACCAATACAGTATACTAATACATATATATGGAATTTAGAAAGATGGTAATGATAACCCTGTATGCGAGACAGCAAAAGAGACACAGATGTATAGAACAGCCTTTTAGACTCTGTGGGAGAGGGCGAGGGTGGGATGATTTGGGAGAATGGCATTGAAACATGTATATCAAACGTGAAATGAATCACCAGTCCAGATTTGATGCATGTAACAGGATGCTCAGGGTGGTGCACTGGGATGACCCAGAGAAATGGTATGGGGCAGGAGGAGAGAGTGGGGTTCAGGATGGGGAACACATGTACACCCATGGCTGATTCATTTAAATGTATGGCAAAACTACCACAATATTGTAAAGTAATTAGCCTCCAATTAAAAATAAATAAATTTATATTTTAAAAAAAGAAAGCTGTGGCACATATACACAATAAAATATTACTCAGCTATTAAAAAGAATGCATTTGAATCAGTTCTAATGAGGTGGATGAAACTGGAGCTTATTATACAGAGTGATGTAGGTCAGAAAGAAAAACACCAATACAGTGTATTAACTCATATATATGGAATTTAGAAAGATGGTGACGATGACCCTATATGCAAGACAGCAAAAGAGACAAAGATGTAAAGAACAGACTGTTGGACTCTGTGGGAGAAGGTGAGGGTGGGATGATTTGAAAGAATAGCGTTGGAACATGTATATTAACTTATGTGAAATAGATCACCAGTCCAGGTTCGATCCATGAGACAGGGTACTCACAGCTGGTGCACTGGGATGACCCTGAAAGATGGGATAGGGAGGGAGGTGGGAGGGAGGGTCAGGATGGGGAACACATGTACACCCATGGCTGATTCATTTAAATGTATGGCAAAACTACCACAATATTGTAAAGTAATTAGCCTCCATTTAAAATAAAAAGAAAATTAAAAAAGGAAAGGTGCTTTATTCAGAAAAGCCAGCTACCTGAGGAGAAGGTGAACTCTTGTCTGGAGACCAATTCCCAAGATCTTGCTCAGCCATGAAAATTTGTAAAGGGAAAATGGAGAAATAATCTTGGTTAATCATTAAAGTAAAAGGTTAGATTCTTCATCATTTTTCCTTTGTGTACAGACTGCTGACTTCTGACCTTCCTCTGAATGCTGTTTTCTCTATGTGGTCCACCTGCAATTGGATGCCGACCTGACCATGTGGCAAATTTGCTAAAGAGATTGGTGGGGGTGGGTAGAAAGTCAATCATTCTTTAACTATCTAATTCTTCATTCTTATTCTTTCTAATACAGGAAAGAAATCAACAGGTTAGGCAAGCCATTGTGTGCATTCAGTAAAGCAAAAATCAGGAATTAGGTTACATGTTGCTTAGTGATCCCATCTTTATAATTAAAGGCTTAGGAAAACAGAGATGAATAAACAGAAAGGGGGCAAAAGAGCTATTTACATTCAAAGGCTCTGTGCCTTCACAGTCAGTGAAAGTCACATCAGTCCTGAGACCAGTATCACAGCCTTGGTCTCATTTCTCCCACCACCGGATCTCTTTCCCTCTCTGGGTTCTGATAACTGCTCTTTTCCTTTATTCCTTCAGACCTAGAGGTAAGACATGTCAAAGGACTAGTCTACCCTTTGTGATTTTTTCTGTTCTCTGCTCACATCTTTATAAACGTCTCTTTATTAAATTCTCCTCATAGTCCCTGATTTGAATGCCCATGAATTGCCAACTGATGTAGTAATTAACATTAAGGTGTAGCCCTAGAGTCAGATCTTTTAACTGGATCTCTGGGATTAGTTTGCTGACATAGTTTTAAAAAATGTGCAAATATGCCACTTGCCAGGGAAAGGGGACACTGGTGAGCCCTGGCATGTAGTAGTGTCATGATAGTTTAAACTATCACCAATGGTGGCATAGCATGAAATGCAGTTAGAGAACAAAGCACTGAAAAATCAATTGATTGTAGCATTCATCATGACCATGATAATATTGGCTGTAAAATTCATGGGGTCTTTTAAATTGAAAACTATGATTATCCTACTGGGAACATGAAAGAACATTTGGAATGCCCCAGCGGTAGGTTTGAAGGAGTTTCCCAACAGCGTTAGTCCTTTAGGAAAGTACAGGCTGAGGTTTAAGCCAGGTCCTGATTGTAAGGACTGGCAGAAAAGATGTATTAATTAAATGCTAAGGATTTTATGGTAAGCTATAAGAATTGATGGAGAGAATAATTGAGATCATAAAGTAATGGGATAGAGACATTGGGCAGACAAGAGCAGAAGTAAAAATAAAAATCCTTGCTTTAAGAGGCAATCCCTAACTTCCCCTGTGTGAAAGAATCAGCTTTTCCCTGGACAAAAATCTTTCAGTGACTGCACTTAGGGACTTGCCTTATGAGCTCATGTAATTCTCCTCAATACTCAACCTGACCACTCCAGATCACCTTTATAGCAAAAGTTAAATATCACTTGCCCAGATGATGAAATAAAAACTTGCTCTTAGGGGAAATTCACACTAAAAAAGTTAAGGGTTCTCACTAATCTGTATTCGCAAGAGTCTGGAAAGCACGTAAGGGATTGGCTTATAAAGATAGTAGTACATCAAGGAGAATGTCTATAAGGATTAATCAAACCCAAGTTATCAGCCCATGTGCACCCTTATAGGATTCAAGAATTCACTGTTTCCTCAAGAACCTTAAGAATTCATATTATAATTAAACATTTGTCATGATTGATTCTTTTGAATTGTTTAAACTCAAAACACTTAACAAAGACAAAACATTCCCAATGCAATATTTACAAAATGTGGTTAGCATCAATACTATAGGCTTAATTTCTTCATTATGTCTATATTCAGTGTTTTAGCTCTCTAAGATTTTTTCATATATCTATTTGTAATCTTTCTTTGTGTTAGTAATATTATTTAGACCTTCTTTGGAGTTGAATTAGTATAAAAATAAGTAAAAATATTCTCAGGCCAGCAGAGGTTTCTTTTTGAAAAATAGAACAGTTTTCTTAAAGTAAATAAAATAGGAGCAATGTGTCAAATGATTTCTTTTCTTTTTTTTATAGTTAAATTTTAATGTCAATATGATTTTTTATGTTCATTATTTTAAACAATACTTTCTTGTGTAAAATGACATCTCATTCCAAAATTACTTCTAAAAATTTCAGCCAACATTAAATAATAGTATATACTAATTTCATATATAAAATTATTCAAAAATAATTTAATCATCTGATAGCTTTATTCTAATTAATAAATGTACTCAGTCTTCCACTACAATGTCAGAGATTAAGTCTGCATAATTATCTTCATTTAAGCACTGTTATCTATTTACTTTGTCTCAAATTATCTATTTGATGTGACAGTTATTATTATTAATAGTAATATTCATCAATGCTGATTTTCCTTATTGTTCTTTGTAGAGCTTCTAATTTCATTGGAACCTCTTAAAAATAGTTATTTATACCTATCAATTGCTGCTATGCCCTTAAACCATGGACATATCTATATTTATTTGAATTTCTATAAATGTCATATACTTAATTAAATCATAACCTTTAAAGTCCATTAGAAATGAAATAATCTATCATGTTTACTCTTTTTATACTATCTGTACATTTTTCATTTATTGGGAAGCCTTGAAGTCCTTGGCTTTCATTGATTCACTAAGTTGTGGTTGAAATTTCTTTTTTTGGTGATTATTAAAACTATTTTGATATTTAGGACATTGCAGCTCTTTAACTTGGTTTCTTTAGTCTCTGCCCCAATCATTTGTAGAAGCATCCACATTTTCTAAACATAACAGAATATTTCAGGCACAAGTTATTTATTTTCTCACTGTAAAGTATAGACTAATTTATCCTCTAAGGAATTTTTATTCCTTTAGGTAGGCAGCAGTATTAGGGATACAAATTAAGGACTAGAGAGAGTATGTATATGCAGCATAACATGGGATACAATGTTAACATGGGGTACAATGTATTGTCTTGCTTTTCTTTTAGCATGGAAAGAAGGGTAGTCTGAGATGTGTCCTTACACTTTTATAAATAGTACTTTGGCCCCCTGATGTGAAGAGCTGACTAATTGGGAAAGACCCCAATGCTGGGAAAGATTGAGGGCAGGGGGAGAAGGGGGATCATAGAGTATGAGAGGTTGGATGGCATTACTGACCCTGTGGACATGAGTTTGAGCAAACTCTGGGAGACAGTGAAAGACAGGGAAACCTGGCGTGCTGCAGTTCATGAGTCAGACACAACTGCATTCTGCAAAGAGTTGGACACAACTTAGCAACTGAACAACAACTAGTTGACTGACTGACAGAACAGGGTCTTAGAATAACACTGGAAAGTAAGTGACGGGAAGTCTGGGAGAGGTATATGGATGGATCTCTTGGAAAGGGCTGTGAAGGTAGTATTCGTGTTCCATTGTTAAGTGTCCACTGGAGGGTCTTGATTGCAAAAAGATCTACAAGGAGAATGTTGATAAGCCTTATTCTCTGGAAAGCCCTGTACTTAAAAAGTGAGAACATTACAAATTAACCATAGCAGCAAGGATGGAGGCCATGTATGAACTCAGTAAAACTGATTTTTCATTGTTTATCTTCCAATTTAGCCATCTTCATCAAGACAATTCTAATTTGAGGAGCCACAAATTTTCTCACCTAATTGGTACCACTGCCCTGTGTTTTGTTATCTAAATTCTTTCTCCATAATAGTAAAAGCAACTTTAAATATAAAGCAGATTACAGTGTATTACTGCTTAACATTTGCAAATATTGTAGTTGGAATAAAACTGAAACTTCTTACAATTTAGCTAAAACTGCACTAATCAAAAGCATGGTTCAAAACCAGCATCATGAGCATCTTGTTTGAAAAGATGACTCTTGGGCACTGCCTCAGAACTACTGAATTAAAATCTGTATTTTAACAAGAAAACTATGTTATTCCTATATATATTAAAGCTTGATGAGGATCATCCAGAAGATCTGGCATAATTTGTTCCCTACATACTTTTCTTTTTTAAGTGACATATATAATCATATTTAAATGTATTAACTTTTATGTGTGTCTTTGTATGTGCTCAGTCATGTCTGACTCTTTGTGACACCATGGAGTGTAGCCCTCCAGGCTCCTGTATCCATGGGGTTTTCCAGCCAAGAATACAGGAGCAAGGTGCCATTTCCTACTCCAGGTGATGTTCCCAATCAGGAGTCGAAGCCTTGTCTCTTGCATCTTCACATTGGCAGGCGGATTCTTTACCACTGTGCCACCTGGGAACTTCTTACATGTGTTTCAGTTCAGTTCAGTCGCTCAGTCATGTCTGACTCTTTAAGACCCCATGAATCACAGCATGCCAGGTCTCTCTGTCCATCACCAATGCCCTGAGTCTAGCCAAACTCATGTCCATTGAGTCAGTGATGCCAACTAACCGTCTTATACTTTGTCGTGCCCTTCTCCTCCTGCCTTCCATTTTTCAAAAAGTAAGGGTCTTTTCAAATGAGTCAGCTCTTCGCATGAGGTGGCCAAAATATTGAAGTTTCAGCTTCAACATCAGTCCTTTCAATGAACACACAGGACTGATTTCCTTTAGGATGGACTGGTTGGACTCTCAAGAGTCTTTTCTAACACCACAGTTCAAAAGCAACAATTCCTCTGTGCTCAGCTTTCTTTACAGTCCAACTCTCACATCCATACATGACCATGGGAAAAACCATAGCCTTAACTAGATGGACCTGTGTTGGCAAAGTAATGTCTCTGCTTTTTAATATGCTGTCTAGGTTGGTCATAACTTTCCTTCCAAGGAGTAAGCATCTTTTAATTTCATGGCTGCAGTCACCATCTGCAATGATTTTGGAGCCCCCAAAAGTTAAGTCAGCCAATGTTTCGACTGTTTCCCCATCTATTTGCCATGAAGTGATGGGACCAGGTGCCATGATCTTAGTTTTCTGAATGCTGAGCTTTAAGCCAACATTTTCACTCTCCTGTTTCACTTTCATCAACAGGCTCTCTAGTTCCTTTTCACTTTCTGCCATAAGGGTGGTGTCATCGGCATATCTGAGGTTATTGATGTTTCTCCCAGCAATCTTGATTCCAGCTTGTGCTTCCTCCGGCCCAGCATTTCTCATGATGTATTCTGCATATAAGTTAAATAAGCAGGGTGACAATATACAGCTTGATGTACCCCTTTTCCTATTTGGAGCCAGTCTGTTGTTCCATGTCCAGTTCTAATTGTTGCTTCCTGATCGACATACTGGTTTCTTAGGAGGCAGGTCAGGTGGTCTGGTTATTCCAATCTCTTTCAGAATTTTCCACAGTTTATTGTGATTCACACAGTCAAAGGCTTTGGCATAGTCAATAAAGCAGAAATAGATGTTTTTCTGGAACTCTCTTGCTTTTTTGATGATCCAGTAAATTATGGCAATTTGATCTCTTGTTCCAGTGCCTTTTCTAAAAGGAGGTTGAACATCTGGATGTTCACAGTTCATGTGCTGCTGAAGACTGGCTTGGAGAATTTTGAGCATTACTTTAGTAGCGTGTGAGACAAGTGCAATTGTGCAGTAGTTTGAATATTTGGGGCATTGCCTTCTTTTGGATTGGAATGAAAATTGACCTTTTCCAGTCCTGAGGCCACTGCTGAGCTTTTCAAATTTGGTGGCATATTGACTGTAGCACCTTAATAGCATCAGCTTTTAGGATTTGAAATAGCTCAACTGGAATTCCATCACCTCCACTAGCTTTGTTCATAGTGATACTTCCTAAGGCCTACCTGACTTCACATTCCAGGATATCTGGCTCTAGGTGAGTGATTACACCATCATGATTATCTGGGTCATGAAGATCTTTTTTGTATAGTTCTGTGTATTCTTGCCACCTCTTCTTAATATATTTTTATTCTGTTAGGTCCCTACCATTTCTGTCCTTTATTGAACTCATCTTTGCATGAAATGTTTCCTTGTATCTCTAATTTTTGAGATCTCTAGTCTTTCTTGTTCTATTGTTTTCCTCTATTTCTTTACATTGATCACCGAGGAAGGATTTCTTGTCTCTGCTTGTTATTCTTTGGATCTCTGCATTCAAATGGGTATATCTCTCCTTTTCTCCTTTGCTTTTCACTTCTCTTCTTTTCACAGCCACTTGTAAGGCCTCCTCAGACAGCTATTTTGCTTTTTTGCATTTCTTTTTCTTGGGGATGATCTTGATTCCTGTCTCCTGTACAATGTCATGAACCTCTATCCATAGTTCACCAGGCACTCTATCAGATCTAGTCCCTTAAATCTATTTCTCACTTTCACTGTATAATCATAAGGGATTTGATTTAAGTCATACCTGAATAGTCTAGTGGTTTTCCCCCACCTTCTTCAATTTAAGTCTGAATTTGACAA
>NW_011478558.1:7239-9196 GCF_000754665.1 Bison bison bison | reverse complement strand
GGTCAGCCCCTGGTCTTGTTTTTGCTGACTGTATAGAGCTTCTCCATCTTTGGCTGCAAAGAATATAATCAATCTGATTTTGGTGTTGACCATCTGGTGATGTCCATGTGTAGAGTCTTTTCTGGTGTTGTTGGAAGAGGGTGTTTGCTATGACCAGTGCATTCTCTTGGCAAAACTCTGTTATCCTTTGCCCTGCTTCATTCTGTACTCCAAGGCCAGATTTTCCTGTTACTCCAGGTATTTCTTCATTTCTTACTTTTGCATTCCAGTCACCTATAATGAAAAGAACGTCTTTTTTGGATGTTAGTTCTAAAAGGACATGTAGATCTTCATAGAACCATGCAACTTCCGTTCCTTCAGCATAACTGGTTGGGGCATAGACTTGGATTATCGTGATATTGAATGGTTTGCCTTGGAAACGGACAGAGATCATTCTGTCATTTTTTAGATTGCATCCAAGTACTGCATTTCTTACTCTTTTGTTGTCTATGATGACTACTTCATTTATTCTAAGGGATTCCTGCCCACAGTAGTAAATATAATGATCATCTGAGTTAAATTCACCCATTCCACATTCTTACAGAATGTGGTCCACTGGAGAAGGGAATGACAAACCACTTCAGTATTCTTGCCTTGAGAACCCCATGAACAGTATGAAAAGGCAAACAGATAGGACACTGAAAGATGAACTCCCCAGGTCAGTAGGTGCCCAATATACTACTGGAGATCGGTGGAGAAATAACCCCAGAAAGAATGAAGGGATGGAGCCAAAGCAAAAATAACACTCATTGTGGATGTGACTGGTGATAGAATCAAGGTCTAATGCTCTAAAGAGCAATATTGCATAGCAACCTGGAATCTTAGCTCCATGAATCAAGGCAAATTGAAAGTGGTCAAACAGGAGTTGGCAAGAGTGAACGTCGACATTCTAGGAGTCAACAAACTAAGAGGGACTGGAATGGGTAAATTTAACTCAGATGACCATTATATCTACTCCAAGATAGTAGGCCAAAAAATAAAACTCTCAAGCAAAAGGACAACTGGCCATGGTAATATCATCTCACTTTGTTCTCACAGAAACTCCATGTTGTACGTATTATTGATATCATTTTACAGATGAGAAAACTCTGGAAGGTGATTTCAGGAGTGAGTCCTAGAGAAAGTAATGATTGATTTATGACATAAAACATAAGCATGTGTTTTCTAGGTGGGTTAGTTTTATTCAACGCATAATGCAAAAATATGCAATTCAAGAAATTTTAAGGTATATTCGAGTTCAATGTAACTTATACTTCTAAGGGGCTTCTCTGGTAGCTCAGCTGGTAAAGAATCAACCTGCAATGCAGGAGACCCCAGTTTGATTCCTGGGTCAGGAAGATGCCTGGGAAAAGGAATAGACTACCCATGCCAGTATTCTTGGGCTTCCTTGGTTTCTCAGAGGGTAAAGAAACTGCCTACAATGCAGGAGACCTGAATTTGACCCCTGGATTGGGAAGATCCCCTGGAGGAGGGCATTGCAAGCCACTCCTGTATTCTTGCCTGGAGAATCCCTATGGACAGAGCAGCCTGATGGGTCACAGTCCATAGAGTCACAAAGAATCAGACACAACTGATGGACTAACACTTTCTTGTACTTCTAAGAGGCGGGATATAGAAGCAAATGATTAAGGTGAAGCTGAAAATGCCAAATTTCAGACGTCACCTGTTGTTAGTATTTGTAGCACTGATTTTATTGTGGGCTCCTATTCCTGTCTCCAGAAGTCAGGTCTGGTGAAGAGGCTTATTATTTCACTAACATTTGATCCAGCAGAATTAAATACACAGATACCAACACAGTTGTTTTCAGAGCTCCTCAAGTGGCTGCTTCAGAGAAGGCAATGGCACCCCACTCCAGTACTCTTGCCTGGAAAATCCCGTGGATGGAGGAGCCTGGTAGTCTGCAGTCCATGAGGTCGCT
>NW_011478558.1:4138-7139 GCF_000754665.1 Bison bison bison | reverse complement strand
CATTGGAGAAGGAAATGGCAACCCACTCCAGTGTTCTTGCCTGGAGAATCCCAGGGATGGGAGAGCCTGCTGGGAGGCTGTCTATGGGGTTGCACAGAGTTGGACATGACTGAAGCGACTTAGCAGCAGCAGACATTAAATATGTCAACTCACTTCCTTCTTTTTATAAAAATTTCTCAATGTCCATTATGAGTTTTCTATTGCCATTGCAACATCCAGGCACATCTTATATAGTGTCTGTGTTTCAAGGCATTTATAAGCATATGTGCTTAACTATCACATCCACACGTGGAACTTATTAATTAAAGGATTTGCTATTCAGAAGAGTAGGTTTTTTTTTCCTTTTCAGCAGTTCAGTAGATCAGAGAATGAGGGCTTTTTGGAGAGTGGTATGCAAGCTGGTCCTTGAAGGAAGAGACAAGTTTAAATATTCCGAGACATGGAGTTCAGGCTATTAGGGAATCAGGAGGTAGAGAGGGAAGGAGTAGAGAGTTGGAAAGAATACAGAGGTAAATAAAATGTGAAGGCCATTCAAGAAATAATTTTATAGGAGAATTTTTGCACAAAACAAGCAGGGAGAAACAATATCAGAGAAGAGGTTTAAGGAAGAGGACTTAGAATACTGAGCAAAGGACTTTGGCAATTTTACAGCTTCCATGTTAGGGAATATGGGTAACTATGGAATAGGATGAGGAATCTTAGACCTTGATTATGCCTGGTATCCTCTCTAAGGGGTTTCCCAAGTGGCACTAGTGGTAAAAATGCAGGAGATGTAAGAGACACAGGTTCAATCCCTGGGTTGGGAAGATCCCCTGGAGGAGGGGGGCATGGCAACCCACTCCATTATTCTTGCCTGGAGAATCCCATGGACAGAGGAGCCTTGTGGGCTACAGTCCATGGGGTCTCAAAGAATCAGACATGACTGAAGAGATTTTGCATGCAAGCAAATCCCAAGGCAGAGATTTCAGACAGGGGCTTTGGCTTAAATTCATCACCTGGGAGAAGACCACACATAAGGTTAAATATAAGAGTTTTATCTAAATCCTGCTTAGAAAAGGACCCATCTTATACCATGAAACCTGTCTGAAGTAGCTAAAGTTTACTCGGATTTACCAACCTAAAGACTGTTGCTGCCCTGGCTTCCCCAAAGGTCATTCTGATGATGGACATGTGACAGGACTTCAAGGAGAAAAAGGAATCTTCTCTAGAATCCATGAGTGCTTAAACTCCCTACTCCCCAAGTAATAAGTTCCCATGTAGTTAATTGGTATCAGGTCTTTAGGTATATTCCAACTTCACCACCAAACCATTTCACTGGACATGCAGCTAAACTTGTCCATTGAAAGTCTAATAGTTTCCAGCCTCTTTGCCTTTCCTCCACTGTGTTTCCTCCTTCTGGCATTCTCTCCATAATTTGCTTCCTACCTTAAATTCTGGGCCATTCTTCCAAACTATATCACATCTGCCCCTCCATCAATTCAATTCAATTCAGTCACTCAGTCATGTCCAACTCTTAGTGACCCCATGGACTGCAGCATGCCAGGCCTCCCTATCTATCACCACCCCCCGGAGTTTACTCAAACTCATGTCCATTGAGTTGGTGATGCCATCCAACCATCTAGTCCTCTGTGGTCTCCTTCTCATCCCACCTTCAATCTTTTCCAGCATCAGGGTCTTTTCATTTTTTAAATGTATTTATTTATTTTAATTGGAGGCTAATTAAGTTACAATATTGTAGTGGTTTTGCTATACACTGACATGAATCAGCCATGGGTGTACATGCATTCCACATCCTGAACCCCCTCCCACCTCTCTCCCCATACCATCCCTCTGTGTCATCCTAGTGCACCAGCCCTGAGCACCCTGTCTCACGGATTGAACCTGGACTGGCAATCTGTTTCAAATATGATAATATACGTATTTCAATGCTATTCTCTTAAATCATCCCACCCTCACCTTCTGCCACAGAGTGCAAAAGACTGTTCTATACATTTGTGTCTCTTTTGTCATCTCGCACATAAGGTTATCATTACCATCTTTCTGAATTCCATATTTATGCATCAGTATACTGTATTGGTGTTTTTCTTTCCGACTTACTTCACTCCGTATAATAGGCTCCAGTTTCATTCACCTCATTAGAACTGACTCAAATGTATTCTTTTTAATGTCTTAGTAATATTCCATTGTGTATATGTACCACATCTTTCTTTTCCATTCATCTGCTGATGGACATCTAGGATGCTTCTGTGTCCTGGCTATTATAAACAGTGCTGCAATGAACATTGGGGTACACGTGTCTCTTTCAGTTCTGGTTACCTTGGTGTGTATGCCCTGCAGTGGGATTGCTGGGTCATATGGCAGTTCTATTTACAGTTTTTTAAGGAACTGATGCTTTTGAACTGTGGTGTTGGAGAAGACTCTTGAGAGTCCCTTGGACTGCAAGGAGGTCCAACCAGTCCATTCTAAAGGAGATCAGTCCAGGGTGTTCTTTGGAAGGAGTGATGCTAACTCTGAAACTCCAGTACTTTGGCCACCTCATGCGAACAGTTGACTCGTTGGAAAAGACTCTGATGCTGGAAGGTATTGGGGGCAGGAGGAGAAGGGGACGACAGAGGACGAGATGGCTGGATGGTATCACCGACTCGATGGACATGAGTTTGAGTGAACTCCGGGAGTTGGTGATGGACAGGGAGGCCTGGCATGCTGCAATTCATGGGGTCGCAAAGAGTCGGACGACTGAGTGACTGAACTGAACTGAATTGAATCCATCTCCACGCTGTTCTCCATAGTGGCTGTACTAGTTTTCATTCCCACCAACAGTGTAAGAGGGTTCCCTTTTCTCCACACCCTCTCCAGCATTTATTGCTTGTAGACTTTTGGATAGCAGCCATTCTAACCTGCGTGAGATGGTACCTCATTGTGGTTTTGATTTGCATTTCTCTGATAATGACTGATGTTGAACATCTTTTCATGTGTTTGTTAGCCATCTGTATGTCTTTTT
>NW_011478558.1:2117-3852 GCF_000754665.1 Bison bison bison | reverse complement strand
TCATTGTGCAAAAGCTTTTAAATTTAATTAGGTCCCACTTGTTTATTTTTTATTTTATTTCCATTACTCTGGGAGATGTGTCATAGAGGATCCTGCTGTGATTTATGATGGAGAGTGTTTTGCCTATGTTTTCCTCTAGGAGTTTTATAGTTTCTGGTCTTACATTTAGATCTTTAATCCATTTTGAGTTTATTTTTGTGTATGGTGCTAGAAAGTGTTCAAGTTTCATTCTTTTACAAGTGGTTGACCAGTTTTCCCAGCACCACTTGTTAAAGAGATCGTCTTTTCTCCATTGTATATTCTTGCCTCCTTTGTCAAAGATAAGGTGCCCATAGGTGCAAGGATTTATCTCTGGGCTTTCTGTTTTGTTCCATTGATCTATATTTCTTAATTTGTGCCAGTGCCATACTGTCTTAATGACTGTGTCTTTGTAGTAGAGCCTGAAGTCAGGCAGGTTGATTCCTCCAGTTCCATCCTTCTTTCTCAAGATTGCTTTGGCTATTTGAGGTTTTTTGTATTTCCATACAAATTGTGAAGTTATTTGTTCTATTTCTGTGAAAAGTACCATTGGTAGCTTGACAGGGATTGCACTGAATATACAGATTGCTTTGGGTAGTATACTCACTTTAACTGTATTGATTCTTCTTATCCATGAACATGGTGTATTTATCCATCTATTTGTGTCCTCTTTGACTTCTTTCATCAGTGTTTTATACTTTTCTATATATAGGTCTTTTGTTTCTTTTGGTAGATATTTTCGGTAGATTTATTTGGTAGATATTTCTTGAGTATTTTATTATTTTCATTGCAATGGTGAATGAAATTGTTTCCTTAATTTCTTTTTCTATTTTCTCATTGTTAATGTATAGGAGTGCAAGGGATTTTTGTGTGTTAATTTTATATCCTGCAACATTGCTATATTCATTGATTAGCTCTAGTAATTTTCTAGTGGAGTCCTTAGGGTTTTCTCCATAGAAGATCACGTCATCTGCAAAGAGTGAGTTTTACATCTTCTTTTCCAATCTGTATTACTTTTATTTCTTTTTCTGCTCTGATTTCTATAGCCAAAACTTCCAAAACTATGTTGAATACTAATGGTGAGAGTGGGCACCCTTGTCTTGTTCCTGAATTTAGGGGCAATGCTTTCAATTTTTCACCATTGAGGATAATGTTTGCTGTGGGTTTGTCATATATAGCTTTTATTATATTGAGGTATGTCCCTTCTATTCCTGCTTTCTAGAGGGTTTTATCATAAATGGATGCTTAATTTTGTCAAGGGCTTTCTCTGCATCTATTGAGATAATCATCTGTATTTTATCTTTCAATTTGGCAATATGGTGTATTACATTGATTGATTTGCGGATATTGAAGAATTCTTGCATTCAGATGTTTATATCTCTCCTTTTCTCCTTTGCTTTTCACTTGTCTTCTGTTCACAGCTATTTGTAAGGCCTCCCCAGACAGTCATTTTGCTTTTTTGCATTTCTTTTCCATGGGGATGGTCTTGATCCCTATCTCCTGTACAATGTCACAAACCTCATTCCATAGTTCATCAGGCACTCTATCTATCAGATCTAGGCCCTTAAATCTATTTCTCACTTTCACTGTATAATCATAAGGGATTTGCTTTTGGTCATGCCTGAATGGGCTAGTGGTTTTCCCTACTTTCTTCAATTTAAGTCTGAATTTGGCAATAAGGAGTTCATGATCTGTAGCCACAGTCAGCTCCTGATCT
>NW_011478558.1:0-769 GCF_000754665.1 Bison bison bison | reverse complement strand
TCCCGTCAGGAAGCTTCCATAAGCCTCTTATCCTTCTCCATCAGAGGGCAGACAGACTGAAAGCCACAATTACAGAAAACTAACCAATCTAATCGCATGGACCACAGTCTTGTCTAACTCAATGAAACTATGAGCCCCTCCATAAAATTCCCTTATCTCCCAAGAGACAATGCTATCTATGAGATCTCACAGCACTTTGTCTGTAATTCTCTTTTTTTTCACTCATTTTCCAATAATATTGATAGTTTTTTTTAATTATTGGAGCATAATTGTTTGCAATATTGTATTAGTTTCTACTGTACAAAGAATTGAACTAACTATACATACAAATATATCCCCTCTTATTGGATTTCTTTCCCATTTAGGTCATGACAGAACACTGAGTAGAATTCCCTGTGCTCTACAATATCTTTTTATTAGTTATCTATTTTATGCATAATATCAATAGTTTATATATGTCAATTCTAATATCCCAATTCATCCCATTCTCTTTCTTCCTTTGTATCCATATGCTTTTTCTCTACATTTGTGTCTCTATTTATGCTGTGCAATTCTCTTTTGACATTTATTATTATTTTTTATTCTAACATATAATATTTGCATTTATTTTATCTCCCTATGAATATCAACTTCATGGAGACATACTGCATAAAAAATATGCTTCAAAATTCCACTGCAAAGTAAAATTGATGGATATTTCAATTATATCCAGAATGCTACTGCTAAGGCACTTCAGTCGTGTCTGACTCTGTGCGACCCCATAAACGGC
>NW_011478557.1:14087-14334 GCF_000754665.1 Bison bison bison | reverse complement strand
CAAAGCAAAAACAACACCCAATTGTGGATGGGACTGGTGATAGAAGCAAGATCCAATGCTGTAAAGAGCAATATTGCATAGGAACCTCGAAAGTTAGGTTCATGAATCCAGGCAAATTGGAAGTGGTCAAAAAGGAGATGACAAGAGTGAACATTGACATTCTAGGAATCAGCAAACTAAGATGGACTGGAATGAGTGAATTTAACTCAGATGACCATTATATCTACTACTGTGGGCAAGAATCTCT
>NW_011478557.1:13493-13987 GCF_000754665.1 Bison bison bison | reverse complement strand
AGATTCAAGGGACTAGATGTGATAGAGTACCTGATGAACTATGGATGGAGTTTCATGAAATTGTACAAGAGACAGGAATCAAGACCATCTTCAAGAAAAAGAAATGCAAAAGAGCACAATGGCTGTCTGAGGAGGCCTTACAACTGGCTGTGAAAAGAAGAGAAGCGAAAAGCAAAGGAGAAAAGGAAAGACACAAGCATCTGAATGCAGAGGTCCAAAGAATAGCAAGGAGAGATAAGAAAGCCTTCCTCAGTGATCAATGCAAAGAAATAGAGGAAAACAATAGAATGGGAAAGACTAAATCTCTCTTCAAGAAAATTAGAAATACCAAGGGAACATTTCATGCAAAGATGGGCTCAATAAAGGATAGAAATGCTATGGACTTAACAGAAGCAGAAGATATTAAGAAGAGGTGGCAAGAATACACAGAAGAATTGTACAAAAAAGATCTTCATGACCCAGATAATCACGATGGTGTGATCACTCACCTAGAG
>NW_011478557.1:10836-12426 GCF_000754665.1 Bison bison bison | reverse complement strand
AGCCAAGGAGAGAGGCCTCAGAAGAAACCAATTGTGCTGATATCTGGATCTGGGACTCCCAGTCTCCTGAACTGTGGGAGAATAAATTTCTGTTGTTTAAGCCACTCAGTCTGCTTGACTTTGTTATAGAAGCCCTGGCAAACTAATATATATAGATTGTGATCCCAGGCAAGCAATAGACAACATTGGTTTTTCTTTTAGTGTAATTCGTGCCTTTAGAAATAATTGAGGTCCATTTGGTTGTAACCTGGGATGATGTATGCCATAAAGTATGGCATTAAAGAAGTTAGGGTGGTGGCTTTCTGGGTTTAGGGCACATGAGATTTGCCTTGTTTCATGGTCAAATACTAGTCATTGAAAACCAAGCCAAGAGGACCTATTGAATATTGTGGAAAGCTAGGAACAGCCCTAGATTCTCAATCACAAATAATAGATGTATCGTCTTCATTGATATAGTTCAAAACATATAACAAAACTTAATACCGTAAATAATTACTATTTGTGATAGCATTGTAATCATTTGTTGTAGTTTTAGCTTAAATTTTTGTCCAAACTTTACAAGAACCCCCTTATGAGAGCTATTTTTTTTATTTCTAATGTTTAAGATAAGAGAAAAATCAGAGAAAGTAAAGAAGGTGAGTTGCAGAGGTACATTTCCTATCTAGGCTCTAGGACTCTATATCCCATGTTCCTTTCACTACTTCCTGCTGCCTCTCCACGTTTTCCATTTCCCATGACCCCCATTGCTGAGATCCTCAGAGCATTTTTATTAAATATGAGATTTTTTTCACAAAGAGCTTGGCAGCCATTTGTTCTACAGACTTGTGTTTACAGGTTGAACATATGGAAAAAATGAATATAAAACAATGGAACTGGAGATGAAGTTAGACATGAGTTCCTTTTTACAGAGTATTGAATTGATTGGAGATGTGCAGATCAGAGAAGGTTTCTATACCAGGAAGGAAGATGAGAGGATTTACCTAGTGACTCAGATGGTAAGGAATCCACTTGCAATGCGGTCATGTCCGACTCTTGCCACCCGATGGACTGTAGCCTGCCAGGAGCCTCTGTCCATGGGATTTCTCAGGCAAGAATACTGGAGTGGGTTGCCATTCCCTTCTCCAGAGGATCTTCCCGGCCCAGGGATTGAACCCAGATCTCCTGCATTGCAAGTGGGCTACAGTCCATGGAGTTGCAAAGAGTTGGATACAATTAAGCAACTAACACACACACATATAAGGGAGATGAGAATAAAGTAAAAAAATCTTTTCTTCCTTGTAACAATTTTATGTTATTCTGTGCAGTCAATAATTAATGAGAATTGATGTAATCGTTCCATGTGCAAGGAAACATGCTTTTATTAGAGTAGGAATTCCAATATTACACTTTCTTACTTTGAAGCTAATCTTGTGAATAACTGGCCCTTGGTTGCATTTTAATATGGAACACCTAAAAGAGTGTAAATAAGGATTGATGAGAAAATTAAGTAGTAAAATTTAGCACTAGCAAAGTGCTCCCACATCAGATGACCAAATTCAAATGTACAAAATTTCTCCATTAGACACGGTAAGGTTTTATTGATTTGGAGTC
>NW_011478557.1:7767-10736 GCF_000754665.1 Bison bison bison | reverse complement strand
ATGGCAACCCACTCCAGTATTCTTGCCTGGAGAATCCCAGGGACAGGGGAGGCTGGTGGGCTGCCATCTATGGGGTCGCACAGAGTCGAACACGACTGAAGCAACTTAGCAGCAGCAGCACCACCACCATATGGAATCACAAATATTGTTTCATGTATATTTACAGCAAATATTGGAGAAATGTTGGCTTATTACTTAATTATTAATAGAAAGTAGAGTGAAGTCTGGCTTGGCCAAAAGCAAATGGCAAAGCATAGGGCAAGAACCAAAGCAGCTCCTCTCCAACCCTTACCCCAGGAGTATAGTGGAAAGGATTTAACACTAGTTCAGAGGGGTTAGGAAGTAGTCTAAGGAAGAGATCCCAAGACCTGAAATAACTGGATGTGGAGAAAGGAAAAAAAATAGATCCAAAAGACAAGGGCAGGTCTTACATAAGGCCTTCCCTCTTTCCTCTACTTTCTCTCCCAAAGTGTGTTTATGTCCAATGTCTCTTTGCAAAATCCCCACAACCACTTCAACTGGGGAGGTGGGCATATGTGCCACTATGGCCCTCAGGGACTAAAGAATGTGCCAAAGAAAAAATGAGTCCATCCATACCAGTCACTTATCAATAAATAATGGATGTTTTTATGTTTGTAGAGTTCATAGACTGAGAATATTCTATATAATTAACAGTGGCCCTTTAGGTTACTAAAATAAACAAAATACTAAAATTCATGAATAGTGCTCAATTTTGCTTGGCATGACAATCAACAGTTCTGCCAATTCAGGAGCCAAGGTCAACTTGGAAATTAATTCTAAGTCTAGGTTCTTGCAGGTCACTTTCTGCTATGGTCTCTTTTCTGAGTCAAGAAAGAGAAAGGATTTTGCCTCTGTTGGTTAAAGTCATTGTTGTGGTAGATCTTAGATGTATTTGTGGACCCATCTCCACCTTTTCTAGGACTTGCCAGGTGGCTAGTGGTAAAGAACCCACCTACAATACAGGAGACATAAGAGATGCAAATTCGATCCCTGGGATGGAAAGATCCTTTGGAGAATGGCGGGGCAACCCTCTCCAGTATTCATGCCTGGAGAATCCCATGGACAGAGGAGCCTGGAGGGCTACAGCCCATAGGGTCACAAAGAGTTAGACACAACTGAAGTGACTTAGCATACACATTCCACCTTTTTTTCCCCATTGATAGTATGACTCTTCCTTGGGGGTCTGCTCCTCTCTGACCCATCCATATGACTCTTTGGGGGCTACCTCTCATGATATCCCACCTATCTAGTCAGAGTCAAGAGCATGTAAGTGAAGTTTAGATGTCCATGGTACCACTTTCCCCTGGACACAGTGATCACTCAAGAGACAGATGCATGATTCCAGTCAGGCTAATCAGTCTTTCCCTTGGATTTTTCTAAATAGATGTGAGAAGGAAGAGCTCTCTTTCTTTCTCTGGCTTCAAGATGGTGAGGGTATAAACCTAAAACAGTTATGGCTAGGCTACTACCAAATGGAAAAATCCTATCTGTAGTGGAAGACAATGAAATGGACACACAGAGAAACGATGAGCCAAGGTCTTGATAGAGTTCAAGTCCCTGATTTGAGACCCCTGGTACCAGCTTCACCTTTTCTGTATCCTAACCTGATGTGAGTAGTATTTCTTATCACTTGCAACCAAGAATCCTGACTAATAGCGAAAACTCAACCAAGTTACACTCAGGACAGAACAATTGATCAAATTTAGTTTGACGATACATCCACCAGAGAAACTTGTAGGAGAGGCAAGGGGGACTATGAGTCAAGCAATGAAAACAAAAAAGGTGGATTAGAGCCACTTTGAATCTTTGTTGTGTAATCAACATTTCCTAGACTACAGAGAAATGCTGAGTTTCTTAACCAGACAGCAAATTTAGACCTTTCACTTCTGCACTTGCACATATACTTCCATTTTGTGTGTATATTTCCAGACAGCTACAAATCTCTTGAAGCTAAATAGGAACTGTCTTCCAAGGGCTACGAATGCAACTGGTGATGATGGTGCTAATGAGTCATATTTCCAGTTAGCCACTTGCTACCTATGTGTCATAATTTAACCTCTCCAAGTCTTAGATCCTTCATTTATAAGACTGAAATACTAAAAACACTGAAGGTAATCAGGGAGTTGAGAATGTTATGTTGGGTGACATATGTAAACACCTGGTACAGTGGGTGACACATCACTGCCACTGAATGAATGCAACTATCATCTCCATCATCATCATCACCAGATTAATTAATGGATGCTTATAGGCGAATTCACTGAGGAGGCACAGACATCAAGTGTTTGACTTTTATAACCAATTTTATATTTAATTTTGAACATGTCATTCTAATCATGTTTCATCACATAAATATGGGAGTGCAGCGGTCAAGAACTTCTAGAATATGCTTAAACACCACCTTTATTTAAGTGTAAAAAGGAGTCACATAAGGATATTGTCATTTACATCCCATGAAGATAAACTAAGGGCTTTCCTGGTGGCTCAGACAGTAAAGAATCTGCCTGCAATGCAGGATACCTGGGTTCAATCCCTGGGTTGGGAAGATACCCTGGAGGAGGGAGTGGTGAACCACTCCAATATTCTTGCCTGGAGAATCCCATGGACAGAGGAACCTCATGAGCTATAGTCCATGGGGTCACAAACAGTCGGATACAACTGAGCGACTAAGCACAGCACAAGATAAACTATAAATAATGGACTTATATATAGTGTTATGGGCTGAAATTGTACCCCCTCAAAATTCATATGTTGAAACCCTAACCCTTAGTTCCTCAGAGTGTGACAATATTTGGAAATGGAGTCTTTAAAAAGGTAATTAAGTGAAAATGAGGTCACCAGGCTGGATCTTACTCCAATAGGACTGACATCCTTCTAAAAAGAGAGGACTTGGACGCACATACACACACATACAGAAGGTAGATGATGTGAGAACACAAAGAAAAGGC